>NC_139521.1:69815161-69925161 GCF_947247035.1 Vipera ursinii
GGTTCTTGGAGTCATTTTGCTCAGTCCCACACCCCCACCGGTGTGCTAAAATGGGGAGCTACATGCCATTCTCCAAAAATTGCTAACTGCACATCCCAACCAGGACTGGGTGCAATATACAAACATTCCAGCTGAGCAGGATGAGATCCAATCACAGCTTGAAAAGGGAGACCACCAGGAAATCACATCCCAGAAGAAACTGTACCAAATCATTAGTAGACTGTTGCAGGGGGGGGGGAAAAAAGAGAGACTCATAGACTTTCCAGATAGAGTCAAAGGAGAGACACACACACAGAGAGACACACAGAGAGACAGGAGACAGAAAGATACACACAGAAAGACAGTCAGAAAGACAGTCAGAGAGAAAGACACAGAGAAAGACAGAGAAACAGAGAGAGAGAGAGAGAGAGAGGGAGGGAGGGAGGGAGGGAGGGAGGGAGAGAGAGAGAGAGAGAGAGAGAGAGAGAGAGAGAGAGAGAGAGAGAGAGAGAGAGAGAGAGAGAGAGAGAGAGAGAGAGAGAGAGAGAGAGAACGAGGAAGTGAGATCCATGCACTCAGTTGGCAGCTGTCCAGGGCCAGTTGGAGACCGGCAGTGCCCTCTGGTTAATTAAGAGAAAGTAAAAGGAAAGGAAGGAAAGAAGGAAGGAAAGAGAGAGAGAAGAAGAAGAAGAAGAAGAAGAAGAAGAAGAAGAAGAAGAAGAAGAAGAAGAAGAAGGAGGAGGAGGAGGAGGAGGAGGAGGAGGAGGAGGAGGAGGAGGAGAAGAAGAAGAAGAAGAAGAAGAAGAAGAAGAAGAAGAAGAAGAAGAAGAAGAAGAAGAAGAAGAAGAAGAAGAAGAAGAAGAAGAAGAAGAAGAAGAAGAAGAAGAAGAAGAAAGACAGAGGGGGAGAAAAGAAAAGAGACACAGAAAAGAAAGAATTTCGGCGCGTTTCCTCCTCCCTCTTCGTAGGGGGCTGCTAAATATCCAGGAAAGTCGGCTCTCCGCGGAGCGGCGGCGCGCAACAGAGGACGCGCAAGCGGCACCCGGCGCGCCCGAGAGAAGCGCTGCAAAGAAGATGCCCGCGCCTTCGAGTTTGTCCGCCCACAACCCGCGTCTCCACCTTGGCCAGATTCCTACCCCACCCCACCCCCGGTCTGGCTCCCCCCTCGGATCTCCCAAGGCCACCTGAGACGGAGCGCAAAGGGCGAGTTGGGAAGGTCGGAGGAAGCAGGGAAGGGGGGGGACGCTTGCAAGAAGGGCTGGGCGGGAAGGAGAGCGACCCCCGGTCCGGCTCCCCGGCTCTTGCAGGAGGTTCCCCCCCCCCAGCTGGCCAGGTTTCGGGGCCAGGAGAGAGAGATCGAGCGGCGGAGACTTACCCGAAGCAACAGCCCGAACTCTGAACTTGCGAAGGAGAAGAGTACCGACGCCGGCGGGGCGCTGGAGAGAAGTAGTGCCGCCGCGCTCCCGCCCTCCGCTGGCTCCACCTGTCCAGAGGTGCGGAGGAGGAGGAGGAGGAGGAAGAGGAGGAGGAGGAAAGCGGAGCCGGACCAGCCTGACCAGCGGGATGTCACCTCTCCCGATAGGGGGCGCCCTTCTGGCTTTGCTCTCCCGTGTCTGCTGGAAGGAGGGTTTTGGAGGACCACCAACCGGGTTGCATCCTCTTTTAGAAGCAAGACTGGGGTTTTAACAGAATAACGGAGTCGGAAGGGACCTTGGAGGCCATCTAGTCCAACGCCCCCCCCCCGCCCCTACTCAAGCAGGAAACCCCCATACTGCAGGCCCAGATGGGGTGCTGGGGATAGTGGTCAGGAATTGTGCTGATCAATTAGCAGGGGTCCTGACAAGGATTTTTAACATCTCCTTGCAAACGGCATGTGTACCATCGTGCTTGAAAGCAGCTACCATTGTCCCAGTCCCCAAGAAAACTGCAGTTGAGTGCCTGAATGACTACAGACCTATTGCATTAACGTCTGTAGTCATGAAATGCTTCGAAAGATTGGTTCTCCAACATCTTAGGACATGCCTCCCACTGGACTTTGATAAACATCAATTTGCCTACAGGGGAAATAGGCCGACAGACGATGCCATAGCTACTGCTTTACACTCTGTAGCAAGTCATCTCGAGAAGCCTGGAAGTTACGTCAAGATGCTTTTTGTTGACTACAGCTCGGCTTTCAACACCATTTTGCCAAGCATTCTCATTGAGAAGCTGACTGACTTGAAATTCTTCCCCGCCATCTGCGATTGGATTCAAGACTTTCTTAGGGATCGGTTACAAACAGTGAGGGTCGGCTCTGCTTTGTCCACCCCCCTGAAGCTTTGCACCGGCACGCCACAGGGCTGTGTGCTTAGCCCCTACCCGTACTCTTTATACACTTATGATTGTGTATCATGTGACCCATCCACTGAGATAATCAAGTTCGCAGATGATGCAACTGTGGTGGGTCTTATTACAGGTGGGGATGAGACAGCATATAGGGCGGAGGTACAAAAACTATCCATATGGTGTAGTAACAACAACTTGCACCTAAACATCGGCAAGACGAAAGAGATGGTGTTAGACTTCCGGAGAAAAAAGGAGGAACCTGCCCCACTTTACATCGGGGAGGACTGTGTGGAGAGAGTTTCCTCCTTTAAATTTCTGGGAGTCTACCTCTGTGAAGATCTGACCTGGAAAGTTAACACAACCCAGGTGGCTAGAAAGGCCCAACAGAGGCTTCACTTTCTTAGGGTCTTGCGGAAGAACAGGGTAGAACAACAGCTAATGACCCTCTTTTACCGGTCTACTATAGAGAGCGTCCTCTCCTCTCATATGGTATTGTGGTTTGGTACGCTGGTCTGACAGCCGCGGATAGGAAAGTATTACAGAGGGTAGTGAGCACAGCACAAGACATTGTGGGCTGTTCCCTGACACCACTGGATGACATCGCCAGGGCTCCTTGCCTTGGAAGAGTGAGGAAGATTCTCAGGGATGACTCACACCCTGGATGGTATCTCTTTACTCTCCTACCATCCGGTAGGAGATATAGGAGTATAGCCAGCCATACCAACAGGCTGAAAAATAGCTTTTATCCGTGGGCTGTTAGGCTTTTAAATGGGACATAATCTTATGCAGAATTGACTTGGGAGGCCGGTGTGTGGTGTAGTTGGTTCACATAGTGTGGTGGGATGGAGGGTTTGTTGTCACTGTGTGTTGGGGGGAAGAGAGCACGGGGGGAGGCTCAGCTAATCTCAATGTACACATGTTGTACTTTGACAATAAAGGTTTATTATTTATTATTATTATTACCATTTCAGACAAATGGTTGCCCAATCTATTCTTAAAAACCTTCAGTGTTGGAGCACCCACAACTTCTGGAGGCAAGTCAGTTCCGGTGTGTGTGTGTGTGTCTTTGTGAGAAAGGGAAAGGAAAAGGTGTCTTTGTCCCAGGCATGCTGGTTTGAAAGAACTTGGAAGCTAGGTAGGGCTGCGGTTGTTAATGTTTGGATGGGAGACCACAAGGAAGTGCACAAGTTACAGGCTAGTCTGTATACTACAAATTGTAGGATTGATAGCCATCAATTTTGTATTTTCTTTCAAATATCCTATAATTTTCCCAGGAAATTCTTTGAGTTCTGTAAAACTCAAGTGCCTGGAAAAACTAGCAAAACAATTTTTGGTCTTGTAGTTCCTTTACTTTTTTCCCCTCTCTTTAACTTTAAAAAATAAAGTTGCATTTGAGTAAGTGAAAACAACTCTTTGGCGTTTGACAAACCATTCACGTTAACTGTTGCTGCTTCACAGTGACACTAGGGCAGTGTGAATGCAAAATAGGTGCAGAGATCCTTGTCAAGTGGGGTTTTGAGCAAGCAACTGTCTGAGAGAGTTACATGGTCAGGAAATCATGTAGACTGGGGGTCCCCAACCCCCGGTCCATGGACCGGTACCGGGCCACGGCATGCCAGCAACCGGTCCGCGCAAACAAGCCAAGCCCCATCCGCAAGATGCAGGCAGCACACAAAACCACACACCCTCCGGTCTGCAGAAAAACCTTTCTCGGTCCCGGGTTCCCAAAAGGTTGGGGACCTCTGATGTACACATATAGTTTGCACCCTAGAAAAGCTATGTTGATTTGTGGGTCATCAGATCAAACTCAGAAACCAACCATGTAAGAGTCAAGGGGTTTCAGAAAGTCCAGTCCAAGTTGTCCTTGCATTATAGACTCATCAGGTCACCCCTTTGAAAAGGACAGTGGCCCAGAGGCAACTATATGAGGTGCATCAAATAAATGAAGAGGTGAGAGTCTACCTCACATCAATGTGAGGTCTTGACTACTGTAATGAGCTCTACATGGGGCTGCCCTTGCAAAGTATCCCAAGAGCTTCAGTGGGTTCAAGTGCAACGGCCCACGTGGTTTTGCGCAAGTCTATAGATTGGCACACACGTCCCCCTCTCTTGTGCTACTTGCATTGGTTGCCAATTTACTTCCAGGTCCAATTCAAGATGTCATCTTTAAAGCCCTACAGGACTTAGAGCCAGGTTATTTGAAGGACCATCTTGTTCTTAGCCTGCCAGATTCAGGAGGCAAGGTATGTTACAGGTCACCCCCCTTGCTCCCATTAAGGAAAGAACAGCCTTCTCTGTGGTGGCTTTCACCCTATGGAACACCATCCCTGCAGAGGTAAGACTGGGCTCCACCTTGATACTCTTCTGAAAGGCCCAGAGGACGTTTCTGCCAGCAGACCTGGAGATCTGAGGTTGATACGCAGCCCATCAAATGGCTTGTTTGAATGTTGTTACCAGGCCAGATATGGTGTATTGGGTTTTATATTTGGGGTTTACTTCCTGTAAGCTGTTCAGAGTCACTGCGAGTTGGCCTAAAAATGTCCTAAGTAAGCAAGTAAGTTACCCTGTTTACATGTTCTATGCCAGGCGTAGGCAACCTTGGCTCTTTTATGACTCATGGACTTCAACTCCCAGAATTCTTGAGCCACCACGGCTGGCTCAGTAATTCTGGGAGTTGGAAGTCCATGAGTCATAAAAGAGCCAAGGTTGCCTACCCCTGTTCTATACCAAATATTTAAGTGTAGAGTCTTAACGTGATTGTCTTCCATGTATTCCCAAAAGACATGAGACAAGTCTCATACCAACATAGATTCCCTTCTCTTTATCATCATAGTCAATGGGCGGGCAGGCTATCACACATTTCCCTCTCCATCTGGATAAACCACGTTCAAGGTAACTTGAGTCACGGCTTGGGATCGTGTAGAAAGGGAATCCCAAAAGGCAACTGGATTTTGTTGTGTGTTTTTTTTCTTGAAGACGTTTCGCTTCTCATCCGAGAAGTTTCTTCTCAGATGAGAAACGAAACATCTTCAAGGGTTTAAAAAAAAACAACAAAGTCCAGTTGCCTTTTGAAAAGCACCTTTGGGATGACCATGACCTGGATGACTGAGAACCTCCATAGACACGTAGGAAGGAAAAATGATCAGAAGAGGACAAACCCAGTTAGGCTACCACCACCTTTCTCACAAAATGGGGACACCATGCCACGACACCTAGGATCTTCCTAATGTCTCCTGCCCTGTTAGCAAAACCAGCTCCTAACCCAGCCTACCATTCCCACCGCCCTCATTAACAGCATTCAAGCTTGTTACTGACTCCTTCTACATCGGTTCAACATTCGAACTGCTTTTTTGAAAAGAAAAGGAAAAAAAAAGAAATCCTTGCAGACGATTCAGATTGAAGGCATCTTCTGGTAAAAAGTAACCAAAGGTGGTTTATTTAGCAAAGACCAGAACAGAAAAGGCATCATGGAAATAACAAGTAGACCGATGCTCTGAAATACAGAACATTTTGAGGTTTGAAGAAACGGAGTTGACAGCACCAGATGAAGTCACTTCTGAGGGCATCAGAAGACCTTTCTGGAAGGACAAGTGTGCCGTGACAAACAAGAGGACAATTAAGTCTATCCAAGAGAAGGCAGATCTGCTCGCCTGCCATGTCAGCAGTAACATTTATAATAGAAACAGATGTGTCAAGGCAAGCATAAGAGACAGCATCCCGTGCCGTGCTGTTACAACACTGTCCTATTTATTTTTTTACAAATACCTACATATGTGACACTGATGTTGTACCTTTCAGGGTAGGCTCAACATTTCCCAATGACCAGGTAAAACCTCATTTATGAAGCGCGTTGGCCTTTGGGGGGAACATTTTGGCACAAATAATGGTCAGCAATGCCTGCGTACGTTGTATTTCCATCCTGTAATATTTACCACGGGAGACTGCAGTGCCATCTCCTAACCTCAGAAAACTTCCGCGGAGAGAACGTGACTTGTTCAGGATCATCCATGAGTTTGGCGGAGAAGCAAGGTCTCCGCAAAGCTGGTCTCCCACCAGGGTTTGGATTGTCTAGAGCCAAATCTAGGCATTTCATGTGGGCACCAGGGCTTTTGATACCCACCCACTAAGCTCTGCCATCTGAAGGGGTTATCCTCATATAGCGCGTCTTTGGTTCCCTGAGCTGCACAACAGCACTCTGTACAAACACAAACCAGTGTCAATTTTCATATTCTGTAGGAAACACTGGTTTGTGATCCATTATCCCAGATCTTCCCTTCCCTGCCACAAGAAAACTGGGGGCTCTCTCTGAAGATTCCCCCAAGTTCCAATTGTTTTCCGATTCATTTTTTTGTGGAAGGCCCACGCCACAGCTAATTAATTCTCACCTACAACCACACCACAGCCACATCCCTCTGTGGGTGCTCTCTTACAGCAAAGTCTGTGAAAATGAAGAAGGATGCCTCTTCAATTTAAGCTGGGTATGACCCACAAAAACCTCTGAACTGGAGGAACATCCTACATAAAGAGGTGGGCAACTAATTTTTCTAACATGTGAGAAACTGGAGCAGTTCTTCGCAAACCAATAGGATCGTGAAGGTGCACAGGCATGCTTGCACGCACATATGTAGATTGGGGAAAAAAAATAGCAGTTGCCTTCAAAACGAAAGCAATTCGTGTGAACCAGACAGAGACAGCCATAGGTCTGGATGTGGCCTGGCAGCCATAAAATGCCCAGGTCTCTTCTACTACCGTATTTTCCCAAAACTAAGACCTAACCGGGAAATAAGCCCTAGCATGATTTTTCAGGACGCTCCTAATATAAGCCGCACTCCAAAAATAAGCCCCAGTTAAGATCGTCAGCCAGACGGATGCATTTAGTACCGTATTTCTCTGAATATACGCCCCACTCCAAAAATAAGCCCCGATGGGTCTTTTGGACCAAAATTTAATATAAGGCCCGGTTTTATTTTTGGGGAAACAGGGGGTAGTAGAGACTCCAGTTGTCTGATTTAGCACTCAGCGGCTGTAGGGAAGAAATTCCAGCTTCTACTTAATTACCAGCACTTTTTGTGGCCGTGCAGGCAGTCCTCAACTTACAACAGTCATTTCAAAGTTACACCACTGCTGAAAAAAGTGACATGGTTGCTTTTTTTCACACTTAACAACCGTTGTGGCACACACACACACACACACCATGGTCATGTGATCAAAATTCGGACACTTGGCAACTGACTCATATTTATGACGGTTGCAGTGTCTCCGGGTCATGTGATTCCCCTTTTGTGACCTTCTAAGAAGTGAAGTCAATGGGGAAGCCGGATTCACTTAACAACCGTGTTACTAGCTTAACAACGGCAGTGATTCACTGAACAACTGAAGCAAGAAAGGTCATAAAAGGGGAAAAATTCACTTAACAAATGACTCATTGAACAAAAGAAAGCTGGCTGCAGTAATTCTGGGAGTTGAAGTCCACAAGTCTTAAAGCGGCCATGTTTGAGGACCCCTGCTTTAGGAAGGTTTCCTCTTATGACACAATGCAGGGGTCTTCAAACATGGCCCTTTTATGACTTGTGGACTTCAACTCCCAGAATTCCTGGGCCAGCCATGGTCTATGACAGGGGTCTTGGCCCTTTTATGACTTGTGGACTTCAACTCCCAGAATTCCTCAGCCAGACACGCTGGCTGAGGAATTCTGGGAGTTGAAGTCCACAAGTCATAAAAGGGCCAAGTTTGAAGACCCCTGACACAATGGCTTGTTATGTCAACATAGGACCAGGAAGAGTTTTAATAGGATTCTCTCCCACATGGTGTCCTGCCTTAATAAACATGAATCCAAGCAGCATGGGGCAATTTAGAGCCACCACTGGTGTCACGTGTGAGAAAGCAAGTCAAATAAACCTTATCTTGTTTTGATGTACATGCTGAGTTGGCTGTTTTCCATCCAATTATTGCAAAGTTCCTGCTGCCTTCTCCCATTTGGTACTTACTAAATTCAAATTTCACTGTTTAGCATTCCAGTAAACAGAATGGAAGGCAAATTCTAGCACTTTGAGAAAACATTAAATTAGAGGGAAAACCAGTTTATTGCGCGTGATCAGGTTGCTTTTGACACGTGGAACCAGGTTTACAAGTATCTCCGCATGCCTTCAAAATTAAGATTCATTTTAGCCTGAACGAGCTTTGGTAAGTAATTTGGATAATGTGACTTTGAGATTTAGGAGCTTTTGAATTATTCAAACATTTACCTAATTGGTATGATGTACCAAAATTTGGGAGGGCGTACAATATGTAAAATGATTGGACCAACTGGCTTAAGTCCAGTGTCCAACCTTTGCAGCTTGGGAGACCTGTGGACTTCAATTCCCAGAATTCCTGGGCCAGCCATGGTCTAAGACAGGGGTCTTCAAACTTGGCCCTTTTATGACTTGTCGACTTCAACTCCCAGAATTCCTCAGCCAGCGTGCCTTGGAGTTGAAGGGCCAAGTTTGAAGACCCCTGGTCTACGAAATCTACTGAATTAGATTTCTAGGTAGAAAGTGAGTTATTTGCTGTTCTATACCGCACTAGGTTTCTGGATTAAATTATGCTGATATACAGAAGGAGTCCTAGACAGTATTATAAACAAAGTTTAGCAACAATTATGGCACAGGTGATTTTTCAGTTCCAGAGTACTGGCTGTTTTATAAAGGAATATTTTTAAAAACCCACATTTAGGACAAAAATGGGATTTGTTATAGCAGACGTTTCAAAATAAGGTGGAACAACAATGAATAATGTGAGAAAAATAATGCTCTCTTATTTCTTTCAGCCATTTTTTTGCAATTCATCCAACACTTTCATCAGAAGTTAGGGTGCCTCTTTAGAGATTTAAGAACTGATCTACAAAAAGTTTCTTACCACCAACGAATTTCTCTTTATCAACTATTCCTGCTCAACAAACGGGAAAGAGTGGGCTGTTTGTCAGCTGGAGGTAGGAAGCTAAAGTGAACATTACAAAAACTTCTTCAAGAAATCTTACTGAAGAAGTATCAACGGCATGGGAAATTTCACCCAATTAATTTTTGTCCAGTTTGTAAGAAACACACATGCTCTGCTGCTCCTTTGCATATGACCTTATATCAGAACTTCCTAAGCTTTAGGGAACTTAGGAGATCTCAAGTGATCTACTTGGAAAAGTTTGGGGCGCTCAGCTGCTCTACAGGCAACTGGGTGTCCATGCAAAGATGTCTTCTGTAGGAACCAGATCATCTATGACTAGCAATGCATAAGCATCGCTCAGTATTCGGGGATAATGCAGGAAGTCCTTGATTTACCCCAATTCGTTTAGGGACTATTCAAGATTACAAAGGGGAAAAAGGGGACTTAGCACCATTTTTCACACTTAAGACCGTTACAGCATCCCCACGGTCACGTGATCTACATTCGGATGCCTGACCACCGACTCACATTTATGACGGTGGCAGTGCCCCGGGGGTGTGTGTGTGTCACGCGATCCCCTTTTGCGACCTTCTGACAAGCAAAGTCAATGGGGAAGCCAGATTCACTTAACAACCGCGTTACCGATTGAATGACCGCAGCGATTCCCTTTACAAATCTGGGGAGAAAAGTCGTAAAATGGGGCAAATCTCACTTAACCAATTTCTCACTTAACAACCTAAATGTTGGGCTCCATTGCGCCCGTAAGTTGAGGACTACCTGCCATCACAGTTCTTTTTTTTTCTTTTTTCTTTTTTTTTGAGCTGCCATTGCTATCATCCAACAGTAAACCAAGCCAGTATCCAATAGTAATATCGATTGCGCTAATGATGTTACTTAAGTAGGGATGTTAGTGAAATATCTCCAGGAACACCAAGAACCCATTTTTGGTATTATCTCAACAGCTGTTTCTGTGGGTTCACCGAAACTACATGAGTCTGACAGAGACCCTTGTTGTCCTCAAGGCATTTGTGTTTCAAAGGGAAGCCATTTCTTCATCCCTCCATCCAGTGGTGGGAGACACTGGCAGGAAAGTCTTCCAACAGAAGAAAATTAATACAAACGGTCTTAACAATGGCATCATTATTGGGAAGCGCCAATCCTTCCATCAGTCAACTGAACTGGGCATCTAGGTGTCCCCTACATAATTTCCGTATTGTGCTTCTTCTACCTCCGAAGTAGACTCACGCAAGGCGTCCTCGTTTCTGATTCAACCAGTTCTGCAACCAGAATTCAACAGCCCAAACAGCTGAAGAGGTCTGGGAACCGTAGCAAGATTGTGGGGGGGGTGGGGGGGGAGCTGGCACGGCCCTCCAAGGTGACTCACGAGACGAGTTTCGGTCCTTCCTCTCCTCGGGTGGTTTTGCTTTCATTGAGGTAGCTCCTTTGTAGAGTGGAAGCATGCAACGATACCTTGCTTGATCATTGCTTAAGCCAGGGGCCTCCAAGCCGGCCAACTTGATAAGACTTCAGCTCCTAGAATTCCTCAGCCAGCCACCAATTTCGCCAAGTTTTTGAGGCTTCTGGCTTAAGCAAACAAAACGCCAAGATTTTCTTCTTCCCTTTTCCCCGCAAGACGACTATAAAAATACCGGAGTGGAAGTGGGGGGGGGGAGGATTTTTTTTAGAAAAAAAAAATTTATAGGAGGTTTCTCCTCTGCCCCCTCTTTTTTTTTTACAATTTATATATATATATATATATATATATATATATATATATATATATATATATATATATATATATATATATATATATATAAAGACATTTCTTCCCCCTTCCCCCTAATGTGTAGGCTGTTAAACTTCGGTCCCATCGTGTAGATTGTTATGAACTTTCACTTCCAAGTTCATTTGCTTGACCTTTGTTCCTCTGGCCTTGTAGGCGCCTTCATTTTCACAGAGGAGGTTGAGGTTCTTCACCGTGCAGTAATGTCCACTGACGTTCTTCTCCATGGTCTCGGCGTAGCGCTTGGCTGCCTCAACTTTAGGGTTGAGAGGGTACTGCTCCGCCATTTCCTTGGCTGCTTTCTGCTTCTTCTTCCGATGCTTCCGACACTTCCTGGTCACAAAGCAGATGGACAGAAGGACCAGGACGAGGAGCAGGACAGCGGCAAAGCCGCTGCCGATGGAAGCTCCCGTTTGGGAAAGAGAGGCAACAGTTATGGCCTCCTGTTGCTCCAGGCTGAGAGACTTCATGTTCGTGCCGTTCTTGACTTGATCTCCTTCGTTGTCGTAGATCAAGGAGTCATCCAGAACGGGGACACCCTTGGGGTTCACGAGATCTCGGCGTCTGCGCTTCAGACGATGTACCACGGAACGTGGCATCCGGGGGCCCCCAATCATCTCGGGACCAATGACGTAGATCACTTGAAGATACCACTGGTGCCCAGCTTCCACCTGGCCAAAACAAAGACAGAACAAATGCAACGTTCAGAAGGTTTCAATACCTGTTTTAATATATATTCAGGTAGTACTCGACTTACAGCACTTTGTTAGTTACAACAGCACTGAAAAAAAGTGACTTATGGCCATTTTTCACACTTACACCATGGCGGCATCCCCGTGGTCACTTGATCAAAATTCAGATACTTGGCAACCGACTCATATTTATGACGGTTGCAGTGTCTCGGGGTGACGGGATCCCCTTTTGCGACCTTCCGAGAAGGGAAGTCAATGGGGAATGCCAGATTCACTTAACAACCGTGTTGCGACCTTGACAACTGCAGCGATTCACTGAAACTGCTGTAGCGCTGTAAAGTTGGGGCAGAATTCACCTCACAAAAAGACACATGGAGCAACAGAAATGTTGGGCTCAATTGAGGTCGTAGGTCAAGGACGCCCTGTACTGCTGGACGCAATTAGAGGATTATATGAGGGTGAGATGGGCGGCAAATAAGTCAAATAAATAAATAAAACAGAAGAACAATAACCATCTTGTCATTGAAAACCAGACTGCGTGGAGTTGATGGTACTTGCTCAGAAAGTTCCATATTTGGAGTGTCTGTGGAGATTCTCAGTCATCCAGGCCACGGTCGTCTCAAAGGTGCTTTTTCAAAAGGCAACTGGACTTTTTTTGTTTTTCCTTGAAGAAGTTTCGCTTCTCACCCAAGAAGCGTCTTCAGTTCTGGTGGAATGAAACCAATCGGTCAGAACTGAAGAAGCTTCTTGGATGAGAAGCGAAACCTCTTTCTTGCTCAAGGAGAAAACAAAAGTCCAGTTGCCTTTTGAAAAAGCACCTTTAAGGCCACATTTCGGGTGCTGCTGCAAAAAGGACCCTGCTTCTGACCTCGTCTCTATGTGCTACCACAGTGGAGACCACAAGTCTGTGGCATCTGCAGCTCATATATTGCTGGGTGGTGTTGAGGCGGCAGTATTTTAAGAGCTTGGGAATTAAGCCAGCTCTTTTGATTAAAACCTTCTTTGTTACTGTGCAAATCTAATTTCACAGTTATGGTTCTCACTCCTGAACTGGATAAATGATGAATATATATTACGGATGTTATAGGCATCATCCTCCAACTGTATTCCCAAGGGAATTTACAAAAAAGAACAGAATAATCAAATGCAGAAACAAGAAATCAGGACCTCAAAAAGACCACAGCTTTATATGATATTACATTCCTAAACCTTTGGGTAGGGGTCTTCAAACCTGGCCCTTTTATGACTTGTGGATTTCAACTCCCAGAATTCCTCAGCCAGTGTGCTAAGCTTGTAAGCCACCCTGAGTCTTCGGAGAAGGGCGGGATATAAATGGAATTAAAAAAATAAATAAATAAATAAAAATAAGTCACAAAAGGGCCAAGTTTAAAGACCCCTGCCTTTGGGAAAAGGAAGCCTCACATCAGAGATTTTAAGTTATAGGGAATTAGAGGTGGATATGGCCTAAACCTTGAAGTTCCCTAACCGTAAGCCACTCAAGTCTTTAAATATTATTTCTTGTTAAAGAATAACACTTCAAAGTGGGCCCACAATTCTAGGAGAGCTGGGACAACTGACCTAAACGTAGTTGCACTACCATCAAAATTTCCATCTCCAGTTTATGTGGCACATTTTGAATGAATTGCAATTTCCCAAAACTCTTCAAGACACTCACAAATTTGGGCTGAAGCCTGCAAGTTCATTGATAAGTGAAGTAGGTCTACAGATGGCATGCCAGGGAGTCTATGCTGGGGGAAAAAGCACTATGTTCTCCAAAATAAACTTGCTGTCATAGATGAGCACATCCAACTGTGAACTTATCCAGAGGGACATCAACATCTCCTCCAAGACAGGATGAACCCCATTCTCTTCAGTTGAGAAGTCACCTCATCACCCTGCCTCATTCATAAAATATGCGAGCATGAGACAACGCCCCAAATATTCCTCTTTCCCCCTTATGTCAGCGACGAAGATGAACACATTCCACCGTTCTCCTGCATCAACAATCCTGAGAATTTCAATCATGGTTTCTATTGCATGAATTAATTTGCATGCCACGTACCTTATAGAGGGCGTCCACTTTCATGATGAAACCATCCACTCCAGGCAGGCTGCTGACCTGGTGGAAATCGGGCAACTCAGATGCAAAATAGGCATCGAAAGGGACATCGTGAAAGTATTTGTCAGTCACTTCTGGTTGACTCCGGTCCTGCAGTTTAAAGAATTGATGACAAGGTGAGGAGGATGACAAGCCATCGGGATACCGAGACGCTCAACAAACACTTTCAGACAAACGATGTGCAGTTAGAACTGGAATTCCCTTTGGTCTGCTAAGCCAGGAATTCTGAGATTTGCAATCCTAAACACATCTGGAAAGTCTCAAGGTGGCTTTGAGGTCTGATTACATCCCACTAATGCTGTGTAACAGTGCCAAAACAGATGCCTAAAGAAGGAATCAAGTTGACGATGGGGAAAAATTTCGGCTGTGTAGTGCTCATCTAAGATCCTGGAAGATTTACCTGATTCTAAACCAGGATTGTTATTCTAGATGAATTGTCCATCCACTAAAACAGTGGTCCGCAACTGTTGGAAGCTCGGTGGCCCGGCTGGGGGAGGTGACAGGGGGACCGGGCCACACAAGCAGTGGGCTGGTGTGCGTGCGCAGCTCCACTCTTGGAAGCGGTGGCCCGGCACGCATGCACAAGCTGCCGGGCCACTGCTCACGCAAGTGGAGCTGTGCACACATGTGCGTGCCGGCCCACCACTCCTGCGGTCCGGTTCCGAATAGGCCAAGGCCCAGGAGTGGACCATGGCTTGGGGACCCCTTCAGTAAAACACAGGTGACTAATCATGGATTCATAAGGCTGTGATGGGGTCCACCATGAATACTTTGGTCCCTGAATTACTTCTTGTTATTTATCTGGAAGCTGAGTCTACTTTTAGACCAGGGGTGTCAAACTCAATTTCATTGAGGGCCGCATCAGCATTGCGGTTGCCCTCAGGGGACTGGGTGGGTATGGCCAGGGTGGGCGTGGCCTACTGGGTGGGCGTGGCCAGAGTGCATAAGGCCTACTGGGTGGGCGTGGCCAGCTCTACATCGTTCGCATCAAGGGTGCCTATGGGGGCCTGGGCAGGAGTGGGACAGATCTGAGCGTCTCTGGCAGGAGGAGGGTCTCTGGGCCAGGGCCAAGGAAGTGGGGGCCGTTCCCTCACTGTTTCCAGGATGGCTTCGCGGGCCGCATGAAACCACTTCGCGGGCTGGATCTGGGCCCCTGGGCCTTGTGTTTGACATGTCTGTTTTAGACGATTCTACTGGATGACTGAGATTTTTGGTATTAATCTGTTCGATGGGCTGGAAAGGAGATGTGTCCTGATATCGCGATGCATTCAAATGATCTGTGTCCTAGTCAATTTCATCTGGGGATCCTGGGAAAAAGAAAGACAGAGAGCCTGCATTCCAGAGAAGAGAATATTTATAGCTCCGGGTTGAACTGGGAAGGCCTTGGTGATTTCTGAGCTTGGTGGTTTTCTTGCAGATATTTCATTATCAAACCAGGTAACGTCATCAGGGCTCCTGGTGCAAAGAGGCCCAGAGCACTTATCAGGTTATCTAGTTTGATAATGAAATATCCGCAGGAAAACCACCAAGCTCAGAGAGCATCGAGGACCCCACATGTGTTCATGTACACCAGTCTCCCAAGTCAATGGGACAACTTCTACGCTGCCTAGCTGGCTGGTGCTGGGGAAAAATACCGGTCAACAAGGAAGTGGAGAAAAGAGATATTTCATGAAATCACCCTTCCTTCACATTAGAGTAAACTACTACAGCTTTCTGAAAGTTGCTGGTAAATTTTAATTCTTAATGCAATGGAAGGGGGGGAATAAATACATAGGGAGTAATCATTCATAATTCATATGCACCCATTAAAAATTACATCAGATGACATGAAAAGTTCTCACGGCATTCTCTACCCTGGGCGTGAACTGACACTTGATCAGCTGTTGAAAAGCTAAGCACAACACTGTGTTTTGCACTGAGAAATCTTGAGAAACGTTTCAAAGCTATCGGCTGTAGGAAGAAGAAACTTGCACATTTCCTTCCTTCTTTCTCCTTCTGTGGTTAAAAGAGGAGAATGATATATACATTTCTGCCCCCCCCTTCTCCTGCTGTTGTAAGGAGCACAATAGACAATGGTAAACGTGGCCCCATTTGGAAGAGAATATATTTGCAGCTCGGGGTTGAACTGTGGGGTCCTTGGTGCTCTGGAGCTTTGTTGCTTTCTTGCAGACATTTCATGAGCCAACTTGGTAACATCATCAGTGCTAGGAGGGAGCGAGCAAACTAGATGATGTGACCTAGTTGGGTCATGAAATGTCTGCCAGAAAACAAGTAGGCTCAGAGGGCACCAAAGACCCGATATTTTCTGATATTATTTAGATGAGAAAGGCAGGATGATGGGTCAGGAGGAGACAATGGTGGTGACGGCTCCGGGTACCTGCCCCCAATACTCCTTCAAATGCCTGTGATCCCCCATGTCATCTGGATCCTTTGAACAACAATGGAACCCAAAGTATAGAGATCAACTCCAGAAGTTCAGTCCATGCCACCTCCAGATGAGACCTGGGAAATAGCTCCGTCTGAAGTTATGAAGAGCTGTTTCCCTGTAATCATGAACCATTCTGGCTTTTGTTAAAGTTAGTAACCTGGTTGTTAAATGAATCTGGCTTCCCCCCCACTGACTTTGCTCATCACAAGGTCGCCAAAGGGGATCGTGTGACCCCAGGACAGTGCAATCGTCATAAATATGTCAAGCATCTGTCAAGCAATCCGAATGTAAAAATCACGTGACCGCGGGGATGCTGCAACGGTCATAAGTGTGAAAAAAATTATCATGGGCCACTGATTTCTGTGCCGTTGTAACTTTGAATGGTCAGTAAGCGAACGGTTTTCAGTAAAGGACTACCTGTACTTCATGGCCTAGAGAAAACTGGACACAGATCTTGACCAGGGGTCTTCAACTTGGCCCTTTTATGACTTGTGGACTTCAACTCCCAGAATGCCTCAGCCAGGCACGTGTGCCTGGCTGAGGAATTCTGGGAGTTGAAGTCCACAAGTCATAAAAGGGGCAAGTTTGAAGACCCCTGATCTTGACCTTCGCTGAACCCATACTTCGTCTTCAAGTGACCTTAACTCCAGGGACTTTGTACTCTTGACGTACCACTGAGTGACAGTGAACTGTGCGACCATATACATTTCCTTAAAGAAATACATTATTTGAGTGCCTTCTAATAAGCTCCTTCACTCCAGTCTGTCACTAGAAGTCAGATGGACTCACTGTATGTTTTGAATTAATTCACTGAGTAACACATGTATTACATTCTGGTAAATTATTGCTATTACAGGAAGAGAGGTTTTTTTCACTACCATCATGTACAGATAGTTCTCAACTTACGACCACAGTTGGAACTAGATTTTCTGTTGCTTAGCATGGTGGTTACTAATTAATTTAATTTTAATTTAATAATATTTATATACCGCCCTTCTCCCTGAGGACTCAGGGCGGTTCACAGGGCAGAATAAAATACTAAATACAAACGTTAAAACAAGATTAAATAATTGCCCATATTAAAACAGTTGGAATCAAGTTCTAAAACACCAAATTAAAATTAAAACACAAGAATAAAAACCCCACCAATCCCCATCAGGCTAGGCTGGCTTGAACAAACAGAAACGTCTTGAGATCGCGACGAAAGGAGCGAAGATCGGGCGCCATCCGGAGCTCTACCGGTAGCTGATTCCACAGCTCCGGAGCGCCCACAGAGAAGGATCTCCCCCTGGGGACTACCAATCGACATTCTCTGATCGGTGGCACCCTGAGGAGGCCCTCTCTGTGGGAACGCACAGGGCGCAGGGAGCTTGATGCCGGCAGCAGATGTTCCCTAAGGTACTCCGGCCCCATGCCATGAAGGGCTTTAAACACTGTTACCAGTACCTTGAATCTCACCCGGAAGACAACTGGCAACCAATGCAGCTCACGGAGCAGCGGTGTAACGTGGGAGTATCGGGAGACTCCCAACACAACTCTCGCGGCTGCATTCTGTACCAGTTGGAGCTTCCGGGTGGTCCTCAAGGGCAGCCCCATGTAGAGAGCGTTGCAGTAGTCTAGACGAGAGGACACGAGCGCATGAGTGACCGTGCACAAATCATCCCGGCTAAGATAGGGCCGCAACTGGCGCACCAGGCGAACCTGGGCGAAGGCCCCCCTAGTCACAGCTCCTATATGGTCTTCCAGGGTGAGCCGTGAATCTAGGAGGACTCCCAAGTTGCGAGCCCTATCTACGGGGGGTAATAGTTCACCCCCCATAGCCAAAGGTGGAACATCCGAATAAACCCAGGATGAAGGTATGCAAAGCCACTCAGTCTTGTCGGGGTTGAGTTGGAGTCTGTTCCTCCCCATCCAGACCCGAACCGCCTCCAGGCACCGGGACATCACGTTGAGGGCATCACTGGGGTGGTTTGGGGTCATGCGAGTCATGCCTAATTTTAAAACTTTTCATTGCCACGGTTGTTTTCCCATGGAAGCTGGGAAAGCTGGCTAGGAAGCTGGCTAGGAAAGTCAGCTTGCTTGCTGGAAGCTGGCTAGGAAAGTCAGCTTGCTTGCTGGAAGCTGGCTAGCAAAGTCGGCTTGCTTGCTGGAAGCCGGCTAGCAAAGTCGGCTTGCTTTCTGGAAGCTGGCTAGGAAAGTCGGCTAGCCTGCTGGAAGCTGGCTAGGAAAGTCTCAAATGGCAATCCCACAATGCTGACATCATTGTCAATACATGCCACTTGTCAAACAGCTGGATGTGGGAATGCTAGGCCGGGTGTAAGTGCAAAAGGCCATTTGTTAAGTCAACTTTTTCAGTGTTGCCTGAACAGTCGCTAAATGGATGGTTGTAAGTTGAGGACTAAGTCACAAAATCCCCCCCCCCAAAATCAAAGTCTATCTGATGGAGACAGGAGTTGTACTATGTACCAGCAGCAGGAATCTGTGCTTCAGGTGCTTGCTAGGCTGGATGCAGCCATATTGGGGTCCTTCATTGTATATTGTGCCAGTTGGGTCGAAGAAAGGGACGTAGCCATCCTTCCCCGTGCAGAGGTAGACTTTCTCCAGCTGCAACTTGTAGGCAGAATTGAGGTTTTGCTCTGGGTTCCACATCACTCGGCCGTAGAGGATTTGACCTGAGTAAAGAAATAGATGGAGATCAGGCAGATACAACAAATATCCACCAGATAGGGAAGGGACCTTGGAGGTCTTCTAATCCAACCCCCTGCTCAAGCAGGAAACCCTAGACCATTTCAGACAAACGGTCGTCCAATCTCTTCTTAAAAACCTCCAGTGTTGGAGCATAATTTCTGGAGGCAAGTCGCTCCACACATCAATTGTTCTCACTGTCAGGAAATTTCTCCTTAGTTCTAGGTTGCTTCTCTCCTTGGTTAGTTTCCATCCATTGCTTCTTCTCCTGCCTTCAGGTGCTTTGGAGAACAGCTTGACTCCCTCTTCTTTGGGGCAGCCCCTGAGATATTGGAACACTGCTATCATGTCCCCCCTGGTCCTTCTCTTCATTAAACTAGACATGCCCAATTCCCGCCAAGTGTGCAATTCCTAGACCAAAAGGACAAATATCCAGAGAAATGCATCCTGGTCCTTCCTGTGCTAGCCAGAAAAAGGCTGCATTGCTCAGCATGGGGATGAGACCTGAATTCCAAACTTGGCATTATGGTAAAAGATGCTGGAGAATGAGAAGATGCTTCGAATCTGTGCCACGCCAAACTTTCCCAGCTGACCACCTCACTTTACCAGTCCTCCAGTCTCCCTGCCCAGCTTGGGCATCAGCTTGGAATTCTGGGATTTCTATGACAGTATCAAATTAACTTCCCAGACACTTCATGAGTTATTGAAGCAAGAAAGAGGCAGAGATGAAATTCGGCTGAAGCATTCCTTTGCAGCTTTCCATAATCACAGCCCAACATTTAATACGGACATATTTTAGATATTACCCCATCCTGTTTTATAATGCATATATACATATATTAAACATACATTAATATATAAGCACACATTAAATATTACCCTGTCCTGCTTCATGGGGTATATATGCATATATTTAACATATATATACCTACATTTACATAAATACATATATTGCAATATTAAATAACTATTACACATTGCCCTCGTGCATTTCAGAAAGTTTACTTCTAAGTCTTCCTGAAAAATAGATTGCTAAGCTAGAAACTAAGCAGGAACCAGCCACGCAGTGAGATGGGCGGCGTACAAATGTAATAATATTTTTAAAAGCCATAGTTTAATAAAATTAACGCCATATAAGTAGGATCCTTCTAAAATCTCCTTGTATATTTCCCATTTTTGTAGAGAAACAGGGCACAATGTTCTAAAAATGCCAACTATATACAAGCTGCGAGACCCTTCCCATGCAGTCTATTCAGATTTTATATGACCCGAGTGGTCTGCTAGTTATATACAGGTAATCCTTGACTTACAACCAACCATTCATTTAGTCATTGTTTTAAGTTACCACAGGACTGAAAAAAGTGACTTATGACTGGTTTTCACAATTACAAGTGCTGCAGCATCTCCATTTTTTTTATTTTAATTCCATTTATATCCCGCCCTTCTCTGAAGACTCAGGGCGGCTTACAAGCTTAGCTGTAGCCTTCATTCTATGTATATGCCTGCTTATTAGGGCTTTCACACACACCCCAAGCGGCATTATTACAAAGTCAGCTTAATTGCCCCCAACAATCTGGGTCATGTGATCAAAATTTAGAGGCTTTGGAAACTGGCATGTACTTATGACAGTTGCCCTGTCCTGGGGTCATGTGATCACCATTTATAACCTTCCCAGCAGGCTTCTGACAAGCAAATTCAATGGAGGAAGCTTAACAACCTCATGACTCACGTAATAACTGCAGTGATTTGCTTAACAACTGGGGCAAAGAGGTCATAAAAGGGGGGCAAAATTCACTTATCAGCTGCCTTGCTTTAGCAATAGAAATTTTGGGCTCAATTGTGGTTGTAAGTCAAGGACTACCTGTATGTCTTCAATCACATTTTCAGGACTATTTGATCTATATCTATATCTAGATATTGATATCAATATATAGAGATACACACACACATATACACATATACAAGGGACGCGGTGGCTCAGTGGGTTAGGACGCTCAGCCTGTCGATCAGAAGGTCGGCAGTTTGGCGGGTCGAATCCCGAGTGCCGCGTAGCAGAGTGAGCGCCTGTTACTCGTCCCAGCTTCTGCCAACCTAGCAGTTCGAAAGCACGTAAAAAAATGCAAGTAGAAAAATAGGGACCACTGCGGTGGGAAGGTAACGGCGTTCTGTGCGCCTTTGGCGTCTAGTCATGCCGGCCACATGACCACGGAGACGTCCTCGGACAAGCGCTGGCTCTTCAGCTTTGAAACGGAGATGAGCACCGGCCCCTAGAGTCGGAAACGACTAGCGCGCATGTGCGGGGGAACCTTTACCTTTTATATATATAAACACACACACATATATACATACATACATACATATATATATGTGTCTGTGTTTTTTATAATCACAAATGCTTAACTTTTTGTTGAACTAAATGGGCCCAGAGAAATATCCCTTCTTTACCCTCCTTGGCTTTTCAAATGCCACTGAAGGGGAACAGCCTTGTTGACTTCTACATTATGTCAGGATTAGCCGAATGCCACATCTTCTTTATGTTCGCCTTGCTATAAAAATTGATTTCTGGAAGAAGAATGTTATGCCCATCCAATCAGCTGCTGCTTCACTTATTCTGCACTTCAATCTGGCTTATTTACCCATTTTCTTGCCATTCCCTTGGAGAGCTCTGAACCCCGTCCAAATCTTAAAAATCATAAAAGCGTACCTTTAGAAAAAGCTCCCTTGTAGTCCATCTCGGCCATCGACATCTCAGTCTTAGTTGGGTCCATGAGGAATACTTTTTCATTATTGCAGAGCTGAAACTCCGTGTTCAGGGAGTACACGACGGGAACCGGTCGGTTAGTCTGCTGAAAGGCAATTGGGATCAAAAATCTAAACAGGGAAGAAAGGAAACAGAGAAAGAAATAAGGCTACAGAAATAATAATAATGCCAGGAATATCTGTTTATTTCTAACTTTACTTGCACAGCTCAAGGAGGTATATACATAAGTGCATTGTCTAAATGGTATCCACACCTGGAATAATACTGCCTCCACTTTTGGTCCTCGCATGTCAAAAAAAGATGTTCAGGCTTTGGGGAAAGTGCCAAGAAGAGCAACTAAGATGATTAAACGCCTGGAGACTAAAATATATTAAGAAACGGTTGCAGGATTTGGTTTGGCCAGTCTAGAGAAAAGAAGGACTAAGGGGGGGGACGGACATGATAGCAGTCTTCCAGTATTTGAGGGGCTGTCACAAAGAGGAGGGGGTCAACTTATTTTCCAAAGCACCAGAAGGCAGAACAAGAAGCAATGGATGGAAACCAGTCAAGGAGAGAAGCGACCTGGAATGAAGGAGAAACTTCCTAACAGGGAGGACAATTAACCATTGGAATAGAAGTTGTGTCAGGTTTTTAAGAAAAGACTGGACAGTCACTTGTCTGAAATGGCATAGGGTCTCCTAGGGGGTTGGACTAGAAGACCTCCAAGGTCCCTTCCAGCGGTATTCTGATTCTGAGATTCTCTCTGGGTTTTTCCTCCAGGAATGGTTCAGCCAACTTCTCAATTTAAGAAAATCTCTTAGTGGTCAAGAGGAGCCAGATCCTGTATCTCCTAGCAAACCACCCGCTTTGTCTCATTTGAGGATTGAGAAAGAGTGGCCGGTCCAGAATGATGATCAAGTAGGGTTCGTGTCTAACCTGGTTATTAAATGGACCCATTTTCTAGCTTCACAAGACACACTAGACCAGAATCTAAGCAAAATGCCTTGTGTTTACACAACACTGCCACCATCCTCATCATCTTCCTCCTGTTATTCCCGATGCTGAGGGTTCCGCTTTACGGACTGACGAACACCATCTTGAACAATCAAACGTAGCCCAACACACCTCCCAGAAATCTTCCAGGTCTTATCCTGACCTAGTTAATTAGCTGGACAAACATAACGAAACAGCAGTGCAGTGAAGCTCATGGGTGGATCTGAAAGCATTCCAGGTGTGTTTCAATTCAGGTAATGCTGACATTCCAAAATACCTTCAGGAATGACCTTAGGAGAGCTGGAAGTGGGTTTTCTATCAGCCCAGATTATCTGAAGCCTACTTGCACAAAACTTTGGACTTGCTAATACACTCAGTCAGATTAATCTGGAACAGGGGTCTTCAAACTCAGCCCTTTTATGACTTGTGGACTTGAACTCCCAGAATTCCTCAGCCAGGCGCTTGCTGAGGAATCCTGGGAGTTGAAGTCCACAAGTCATAAAAGGGCCAAGTTTGAAGACCCCTAATCTTGAAGGGCCAGAATGTGACCAGCATTCTCACCAGTTGGAAGGTTGATATATAAGCAGAGTTGTAGTCCTTGACTTACAATGACAACTGAGCTCAAAAATTCTGCAGTAAGCGAGACAGTTAAGTGCCCCATCTGACAACCTGTCTTGCCACTGTTGTTCAGTGAATCACTGCAGTTGTTAGACAAGCAACACAGCTATTAAGTGAATCTGGCTCCTCTCGTTGACTTTGCTTGTCAGAAAGTCACCAAAAGGGGATGACGTAACTCTGGGACACTGCGATTGTCGTAAATATGAGTTAGTTGCCAAGTGTCTGAATTTTGACCTTGTTGCCATGGGGACACTGCAACGGTTAAGTGTGAAAAAGTGGTCATAGGTCACTTCAGTGCTGTTGTTACTTTGAACAGTCACTAAATGAACTGTTATTAAGTCGAGGACTACCTGTACCATTGTTAAAATCATAACAAAGCAACCATAAACAAATGGTCCTCTTGAACGAGACAACCAGTTTCACAATGAGGGAAATATTTGGACCCAAACTATACACGTTGAGTAGATTCCAAGATATGCCTCTGTTTTTGGATTAACTCAGGGGTCTTCAAACTTGGCCCTTTTATGACTTGTGGACTTCAACTCCCAGAATTCCTCAGCCAGGCTTACTGGGCCCTTTTATGACTTGTGGACTTCAACTCCCAGAATTCCTCAGCCAGGCTTACTGGGCCCCTATTATGACTTGTGGACTTCAACTCCCAGAATTCCTCAGCCAGACATGCTGGCTGAGGAATTCTGGGAGTTGAAGTCCACAAGTCATAAAAGGGCCAAGTTTGAAGACCTCCTGGATTAACTGCTTCAGTTCCTCTGCCTGGCTTTTAGCAGCCTCCAATCAAAATGTTTTCTCTTCAGCAAAGCTTTCTTCCCTCATTTTTATCCTTAAATCTTTCACTGCAATGCTGGAATGAAACTACAGAGCTTTGATGAATGCAGATAGTCCTCCACTTACAACAGGACATTTAGTGACTGTTTGAAGTGTCAACAGCTCTGAAAAATGTGACCTGCGACAATTTTTCACCCTTCCGACAGTGACAGCATCCCTATTGGTCATGTGATCACAATTCTGAGGCTTGGCAAACCACTTGTATTTATGACGATGGGAGTGTCCTGGGGTTGTGTGATCCCCTTTTGGCGACCTTCCGACAAGTGCCGTCCATGGGGAACCGTGTGACTCACTGAAGAACTGCAGCGGTTCACTTTGACAACTGTGACACGGAAGGTCGTAAAACGGGGCAAAACCCTCTTTAACAAATGTCTCGCTGAGCAACCCAAAATTTGGGCTTGATTGTGGTCCTACGTTGAAGACGTTGCCTTGATGAAGACGTAGCATCAGTTTGTCTCTAAGGAGGACAATGGATAAACATTGAAAGGCAGGAATGAAGGCACAAGCCTTGGATCCTGACACCTTCAAAGCAACAACATGGAGTGGGGAGAAAGAAAGAATCTGTGTTAGCGGCAAAAGGAAGCACGTGGGAAGGGAACATGAAGATGTGAGGTGGCTGAGCTAACCACAACTTGGCCCAGGGACAAAAAGCCTGCAATCCAGATTGGAATTTTTAAAAGTGGCTTCAGTAGCAATAGCTTTAACTTCTCTTGGGGGAGTTACCCTTAGGGCAGGCCCTGTCAGAAGATCAAAGCAAGTCCCGAAGACATCCCATTAGGCCAATCCAGGGCTAAGGAAGCATTTGGGAAGATGACAAATAAAAATGCTTTCCCAACTACCTCACGGCGCCTTCTCCTCCCATCTTCCGTTCTTTCCCCAGTCGAGGGAGACCTCGAGATACGACCATAACTCAGCCCAACATTTTTGTCGCTAAGTCAGACATCTGTGAGGTGAATTTTGCCCCGTTTTACGACTTTTCGTGCCATAGTTGTTAGGTGAGTCACGGACGTTGTTTGTGACCCGATTGTTAAGTGAATCTGGCTTCCCCCATTGCCAGAAGGTCGCCAAAGGGCGACTCCAGGAGACTGCAGCCGTCGTAAATATGAGTCGGTTGACAAGTGTCTAAATTTTGATCGTGTGACTGGGGTGGGGGTGGGGGGATGCTGCAACGTCATCCTAAGTGTGAAAAATGGTCATGCCACTTTTTCGGTACCGTTGTAACTTTAAACGGTCACTAAACAAACTTGTTGTAAATCAAGGACTGTATTCCTTTAACCCGAAAATGCCAATGATCCCCATTTTATCTGAGGTCCTCTGAACAACAATGGAAGGGAGCCCAAAATATAGCGATAGAACGTCAGTTCCACAAGAAAGAAAGAAAGAAAGAAAGAAAGAAAGAAAGAAAGAAAGAAAGAAAGAAAGAAAGAAAGAAAGAAAGAAAGAAAGAAAGAGAAAGAAAGTAAGTTTCTGTTATATTTTACAGAAATATATTACTGTGTCTTTAAGGGGAAAAAAGCCCATTTTCTCTTGATTCGTTCATTGCCATTGTGGCTTTTACAAAAGGATACACCAACCACCCTATACTCTTTCTTCTTGTTCCCCAATTCTTGAATCTCCCTCCCAGCTTTTCTACTGTTATTCCAATGCATTTTTTCTGGATTTTTCCCCCCAGGACTGAAGACATGAAGGAGTTCCACTAAGGTCGATCTTTACCCGATCATGTATTATTTTTAATTCTTCCTGCTTACATTCTACCAGGCACGTATAATTGCCTAGACACTGATGTCTTCTCTCACGCACATCCTCTTAAAATTCCTCCGGATAATAGCCCTGAGCCTGATTACTCTTTAACATTTCAATCTCCTCATCCCCAAAGCTCATCAGGTGTTCCCCTACTACTGTCTCTCTAATTGTCCCTATCTGTATTCTCCTTGTTGACTTTAAGCTTACCTATGCGTAAGAAATGCACGCAAACCTGTATCAAAATACTGTAGGGGGAAGATGATGTTGCAAGTTGCTAAACTTTTCCCAATTCCAGAATTTAAAACCAAGTATTATAGCCTTTGGCCATTTCTGCACATGCTGAAAATTCCCCTAATCGTTCCTGTTTTCTTTAAATAGTGATGCTTATCTCAGGGCATGGAACAAGGTAAGCATCTACTTACTTTTCTGGAGCATGAGCGGTGCAAGGTAATGGCTTATCTCCCGGATCAACCCAAGACTGTGTGGGCTGGACTGTACAGGGTATTAAGGAGATGGTGTATTCTCCAGAATAATCTTTCCTGAAAGCAGAGATAAAGTACAGGCATTAGCATATTATACTGCAAGCTTTTCTCCTTGTGGCTATCCCAAAGTTGCTTTTTCAAAAGGCAACTTGAACTTTCTTGGTTTTTTCCTTGAAGACGTTTCGCTTCTGATCCAAGAAGTTTCTGCAGTTAGAATAGAATAGAGCTGGAAGGGACCCTGGAGGTCTTCTAGTCCAGCCCCCAGCTCAAGCAGGAGAACTTATACCATCTCAGACAGGTGATTGTCCAGTGATAGAGAGCCCACGATTTCTAGAGGCAAACTGTTCCACTGGTTGATTGTCCTCACTGTCAGGAAGTTTCTCCTTAATTCCAGGTTGCTTCTCTCCTTGACTAGTTTCCAACCATCGTTTCTCGTCCTGCCCTCTAGTGCTCTGGTGAACAACCTGGCCTCCTCTGCCTTGTGGCAGCCCCTCAGATACTGGAATACTGCTATCATGTCTCCCCTATTTTTTCTTTTCTTTAGACTGGCCAAACCCAAGTTCCGCAGCCGTCCTTCGTACGTTTTGTTCTCCAGGCCTTTGATCATCTTAGTTGCTCTTCTCTGAATTTTTTTCCCAGATTCTCGACATCTTTTTTTTTTGTGATATGGTGACCAAAACTGGCTGCAGTATTCGAGGGGGTGGTCTTAGTATAGGGATAGTTCCTTACTAGTTCTTCACTTCTGGGAACTGAAGACGCTTCTTGGAGGAGAAGTGAAACGTCTTCAAGGGAAAAACAAAGAAAGTCCAAGTTGCCTTTTGAAAAAGCACCTTTCGGACAACCATGCCTGGGATGAACAAGCATCTCCATAGACATTGAGTTCCTTGTGGTCAGTTGATCTTGAGATATGAGAAAGCTGAGCCAAATAAAACACACCACACAGACAGAGAGCAGGCATATGAATTAAAGATTGTGATAAGTGGTAGTCCTTGACTTACAATACAATTCATTCAGTGACCGTTCGAAGTTACAACGACACTGAAAAAAGGGACTTATGACCCTTTTTTCACACTTACGACCATTGCAGCATCTCTCTAATTTACGTCATCAAAATTCAGACGCTCGGCAATAATTGACCCAACCTCTCCCCCTGAGTTTCCTGCTCCCACCTCCGCCCATATTTTCAACTTCGTCTTATTGCATTTCCATTATTTTTATTAGACAAAAGGAGTATTTTAAATTTAACTTAATAATATTATTGTTTTCATTTTTATTCAAAAGGAATTTTCATTCCTTTACTTCAATTTCAATTTCAATTTATTAAATTTTTATACCGCCCTTCTCCCGAAGGACTCAGGGCGGTGAACAGGGCATATCTTAAAACTACAAAAGTACAAAAATTAAAAAAAGAATTAAATTATTGCCCACAATAAAAACAATAAAATATATATATAAATATTAAAAACCCTAAGTGATTCCCCATCAGGCCAGGCCAGCTTGTTCAAATAAATGGGTCTTTAACCCGCGCCGGAAGGAGCGGAGATCCGGTGCCATCCGGAGCTCAACCGGCAGCTGGTTCCACAAAGCCGGAGCGCCCACAGAGAAGGCCCTCCCCCTGGGGGCCACCAGCCGACATTCTCTGACTGGAGGCACCCTGAGGAGGCCCTCTCTGTGGGAACGCACGGGGCGGAGGGGAGTCGACGCCGGCAGCAGGTGGTCCCCGAGGTATTCCGGACCCATGCCATGTAAGGACTTAAAAACCATCACTAAGACCTTGAACCTCACCCGGAAGACAACTGGTAACCAATGCAGCTCGCGGAGCAAAGGTGTAACATGGGAGTACCGGGAAACTCCCAAGACAACTCTCGCGGCCGCATTCTGTACCAGTTGGAGCCTCCGAGTGGTCTTCAAGGGAAGCCCCATGTAGAGAGCATTGCAATAGTCAAGACGAGAGGTCACGAGCGCATGAGTGACCGTACACAGGGCATCCCGGTCTAGATAGGGCTGCAACTGCCGCACCAGGCGAACCTGTGCGAAAGCCCCCCTGGTCACGGCTACTACATGATCTTCTAAGGTAAGCCGTGCATCCAGGAGGACTCTCAAGTTGCGAGCCCTATCTACGGGGGGTAAAGAATCACCCCCCATAGAAAGTGATGGAACGTTTTGAGTGTCCCGGGATGCCGGAATGTACAGCCACTCAGTCTTGTCAGGGTTGAGTTGAAGTCTGTTCCTCCCCATCCAGACCTGAACCGCCTCCAGGCAACGGGACATCACAGCAAGGGCATCACTGGGGTGGTTTGGGGTCGAAATGAAAAGTTGGGTATCATCAGCATATTGATGATACCCAACTCCAAAACCACGAATGATCTCACCCAGCGGTTTCATGTAGATGTTGAACAGGAGAGGCGAGGGAACCGAACCCTGAGGAACTCCACAAACGAGAGACCTAGGGGCTGATCTCTGCCCCCCTGCCAACACCGACTGCGAACGTCCCAGGAGATAGGAGGAGAACTACCGAAGAACTGTGCCTCCCACTCCCAATCCCCTGAGACGCCGCAGCAGGATACCATGGTCGATGGTATCGAAAGCCGCCGAGAGGTCTAATAGGACCAGGACAGAGGAATATCCCCTATCCCGGGCCCTCCAGAGATCATTCACCAGAGCGACCAATGCCGTCTCCGTGCTGTACCCGGGCCTGAAACCCGATTGGTACGGGTCCGGATAATCCGCTTCATCCAGGACCAGAGGGAGCTGATGCGCCACCACACTCTCAACAACCTTCGCAAGAAAGCGAAGGTTGGAGACAGGACGAAAGTTGTTCAAGACAGCTGGGTCCAAGGCAGGCTTCTTGAGGAGAGGTCTCACCACCGCCTCCTTCAAGACGGTGGGGAAATTACCCTCACTCAAAGAAGCAGATATCACCGCCTGGAACCAGCCTCGTGTCCTCTCCCTGGCTGCATAAACCAGCCAGGAAGGGCACGGATCCAATAAACATGTGGTGGAGCTCAACCTCCCCATAATCCTGTCCACTTCATCAGGGGTCACAGAATCAAACTCCTCCCAGATAACATTGACAAGATCGCCCGTGTCCTGATCGTCAGACTCTGCCCAGCTGGAGTCCAAACCGGTCCGAATCCGAGCGATTTTATCCGACAGATGTTGACCAAACTCCTCGGCACGACCCTGCAAGGGATCCTCCCTCACCTCCTGATTAAGGAGGGAGCGAGTCACCCTAAACAGGGCGGCCGGGCGATTATCTGCGGACGCGATGAGGGCAGAGAAGTAATTGCACCTCGCTGCCCTCATTGCTGCGAGATAAGACCTAATATAGGTTCTTAACCGCAACCGGTCGGATTCGGATCGGCTGGACCTCCAGCAGCTCTCTAGGCCCCGTTTCCGACGCTTCATCTCCCGGAGCTCCGCGGAGAACCATGGAGCTCGATGGGATCTGCACCGGGTCAGGGGCCGCAGGGGTACAACTCGGTCCAGTGCCTCAGTGGCTGCCCTTTCCCAGGCTTCCACTAAGGCATCCGCCGAGCTGTGAGCGACGGAGGCAGGTGGGGATCCCAGCGCTGCCTGGAACCCGAGAGGGTCCATTAAGCGTCTGGGGCGGTACCATCTAGTTGGTTCCGCATCCCCACGGTGGGGGGTGGCAAGACGGAAGACCAGCCGCAGGAGGTGATGATTGGTCCATGACAGGGGCATAATAAATGGAGAGCCCCCACCAAGATCATCCAACCACCGTCCAGATAAAAAAACCAAGTCAAGGGTGTGGCCTCCCTCATGAGTTGGTTCAGAAATTACCTGCGTCAGGTCCATGGCCGTCATGGAAGCCATGAACTCCCGGGCTAACTCAGATGACCCTCCCAGGGATGGCAGATTGAAGTCACCCAAAACTAGAAGTTTGGGGAACTCAATCACCAAACCGGAGAGGACATCGAGTAGCACGGGCAGGGCTGCCGCTGTGTGACTAGGCGAAACGTACACCAGCAGCAAGCCCAACTGCGCCCCCGAACCAAACCTCAAAAAGAGAGACTCACACCCGACTATCTGAGGAACGGTGGTCTACTTGTTATTTTTGCATTTTTTTTAATGTTTTGTTTTGTTTTATTGTTGTAAGCTGCCCAGGGTAGCCCCTCAGTCAGATAGACAGCAAATTTAACAAACAAACAAACAAACAATTTGAACGTCTTGCCTCCAGTTGCCACCACTTAAGACATTATCTGGAAACATTAAAAAATAATGTACAAATTCACACACTTTTTTAATAGTTCTAGTTTTATAGGGTTTTTATAGCTATAGTTTTACAGGAATAGTACAGGGTTTCCTGCCTGACCAGGGGTTGGACTAGAAGACCTCCAAGGTCCCTTTCAACTCTGTTATTCTATTCTATTCTATTCTATTCTGTTCTGTTCTGTTCTATTTTATTCCATCCCTATATTCTATTCTATTCTATTCTATTCTATTCTATTCTATTCTATTCTATTCTATTCTATTCTATTCTATTCTATTCTATTCTATTCTATTCTATTCTATTCTATTCTATTTCTGCAGTGTATGCCTCCCAGCATACACAAAGGACAGCACAGCAGGAGGCTGATGGTGCAGATCAGCAGAGGGGTTGGACAGCTCCAGGCGATAACTGCTCACTCAGGATAAGCCTAATGAGTTAAGCTGTTGACAGCCCCAGGCATGGTCAGCCTGGTGGGAAGCCAGGATCTACACCCATTGTCACCTGCACTGGAAGGAAGCCCAGGTTTGAACTGATTGGATGCCATCCACCTGGGCAGGTACAAATAGACGCCAGGCTCCCCTGTTTCCCCAGTTCGTTCTGTTCAGAATAAACTCATCTTTACCCCAGCTCTGTGTCTGTCTCTATGTGAAGCACGCGACTTTACAATTTCCATTCCATTCTCTATTCTGTTCTGTTCTATTCTATGATTCTATTCTATTCTATTCCATTCCATTCTATTCTATTCTGATTCTATTCTGATTCTATTCTGATTCTATTCTGTGATTCTATTCTATTCTGTTCTGTTCCGTTCTGTTCTATTCTATTCTTTCCCATTCCATTCTGTTCTCTTGATCCCTTTTGCTCATTGCTATAATTTGCCTTCTTTCTTTTCATACCTCATCAAAGTTCAGGAATTTAATTGCTAAATATAACTCTGCACTTTAGATAACCTAGCGCTGTATAAATAAGAGCACCTTTTTCTTCGCCCTAAAGAATCCTTAAGAAAATTCTGCACTCAGTAGGCTACTTCACTGCTTTTCAGTTGTCTTATCGGAGACCTCCACCTGGCTCAAAACGTCTAAACCTACCAGCATCGTGGATGTCACCCGCTGTCCTAATTCCATAACTGCCAACTCTGTCTCAGCAGTAAGAGAAAATTTAAATCTTGTGCCTTCTTGGAAGACCCTGGCCCACTGGCAACAGCTTGCTTTAGTTTTATATCCCCACACTCCCACGCCCCAAAAACCTAGAGCAGCATCCTAGCAGAGGTGGGAAAGAGGATCCCGTAAAGGTGAAGGAAATGAGACCGGATCCCAGACTTTCTCAGTGGGAAGAGACAAAGAATAGGTCCAAGAACTGCCACGCTCAGTGCTTTGCTCGACCAGTTAATTCTGCATAAAGGTAAAGGGTAAAGGTTCCCCCGCACGTGCGTGCTAGTTGTTTCCGACTCTAGGGGCCGGTGCTCATCTCCGTTTCAAAGCCGAAGAGCCAGCGCTTGTCCGAGGACGTCTCTGTGGTCACGTGGCCGGCATGACCAGACGCCAAAGGCGCACGGAACGCTGTTACCTTCCCACCGTCGTGGTCCCTATTTTTCGACTTGCATTTTTACGTGCTTTCGAACTGCTAGGTTGGCAGAAGCTGGGACGAGTAACAGGCGCTCACTCTGGCGGATTCGACCCGCCAAACTGCCGACCTTCTGATCGACAAGCTCAGCATCCTAACCCACTGAGCCACCGCATCCCTACTAATTCTGCATAGCTCGCAAGAAAGACTCTCAAACGAGAGAAATAGGCCTTAAGGGCCCTTGACTGACCACCCTTCCTCTTAGGTTAGGACGTTTTAGGACAGGGATGAGAAATCTCTTCCCTTTCTTGGGGTGATGTGTTTCATTGCCAACCCCTGTATCTCGTCATTGGCTGGCTGGAACTGCAGGCCGTGAAAATTCAGAAAATAACTCGATGGCCCTTTTTGTCTTAGGAGAGCCTTTCTCAGGGCACCATCTTCTTTCTCTTCACCAAAGAAAAGTAAGCAGAGGTTAGTCGACTGACCATCATGGTCATCTTAGAATCGTAGGGTTGGAAAAGCCTTGAAGGTCTTCTAACCCAATTTCCTGCAGAGGGTAACAGGCGGGCTGTTCCACTGCTTACTAGCTGTCGCAGTCACGAAATCCCTTGATTTGAAGGGTGGATCTAGCTTTGTAAAGCTTCCACTCACTGGATCTTGTCCTTCCCTTAGAAGCTACAGAGAATAAATCCATTCCTTCTTCCCTGGGACAGCTCTTCAAAATTTTGAACCGGGGTGGGTGATCTCCAGGATCCTCTATACTATAGATCCTTTCAACCAGTGGTACGGGTACCACCTGTGGTACATTGGCACCTGGCAGGTGGTACACGACCATCCTAGAAAAGGGGTAGCAGGGGAGGGGAATGAGCTGAACCTGTGGCAGCACCGCACAAGCCAGAGCGAGAGACGGCTGGAGCTGCAGGGCTGTCAGGGCTCAGTGGAAGCGCCAGGATCAGCGCCAGGCTCCAGCTGGAGCTCGGTGCTGATCCTGGTGCTTCTGAGCCCAGAAGAAGCGCCGAACAGCTGGAATGTTGCAGCATCTCCAGGATCTTGTGATTTACATTCAGATGCTTGGCAACTGATTCATGTTTATGACGGTCACAGAGTCCCAGGGTCATGTGAAGTGACCCAAACCTGCTGTAACCGCTCACCAGATGAGGGGGAGAATAAAAACTAAACACCTCCCACCCCACCCCCACTGCCAATCCTCAACAGAAATGCTCACAACAATGAAAACCTCAGACAGGAGGAAGAGCACCACCAGGCGGGCGGGCAGGCAGGCATCTTGCTCGGCTGTGGCTTGGGTGGGCAATTTTTTCAGTGCCATGGTCACTTCGAACAGTCACTAAGCGAACTGTTGTAAGCCGAGGACTACCTGTACTTCATCACTTTTTTCTTTTTTTGGTCATCAAGTTTTGGACACCTTGCTAGGCGACTGGCGGTACTCGGATGTTGCCATATCCTAAAAGTGGTACAATGGGTGAAAAGGTTGAAAAGCCCTGCTCTATAGCTATGTTGAAAAGGATACCTACTTCAGGGTTTGAAGTTCTTCTATAAGTTTCACTCACTCACTCGCTTGCTCGTTCGCTCGCTTGTTCCATCCATCCATCCATCCATCCATCCATAGTATCCTTGGACCATGAGAGCAACTTTGGTACCAACTTCAGAAGTAATGCATCTCAGTTTTCCTTCATACCTGCTGTAGGAGCTGGTTGCTCTCCAGAGTTGATAAGGAGAATCAAAAGTCTGTCCGCTCCACAAGAGCTGCAGGTCAAATTCCATCCCTCCCAGGTGGTCAGGAGTCATGATAAAAGACTTGGCGTTTGGCAGAGTGTGGTGTTCCATCACAAAATGCCCTGCGGAGATGGGAATAAGCAGCTTCACTATCCTAAAGTCCCTATTTCTTTGTGGGGGAAAGAGTGAATGGCCTTGAAGAACGGAAGGAAGAGCTGCTGCCAAAGCAACAATTAGATAAAAGTGGCCTAAGCCCCGGCCAAAAAATTAAATTTCTTGTTTTGGGGAGAGAGGCAGCTATATAAATTTGAGAATTAAATAGAGTAGAATTAATCTGGGTAGACGTCCCGGGCAAGCCCATCCATAGTTCACACAAAGACAAAGAGAGAGAGCGTGGACAGGGGGAAGCACATTCTGACTTGCAAGATTCTGTTACTAAAGGTTTACAATAAAGGTAAAAGGTAAAGGTAAAGGTTCCTCCGCACATGCATGCTAGTCGTTTCCGACTCTAGGGGCCGGTGCTCATCTCCGTTTCAAAGCTGAAGAGCCAGCGCTTGTCCGAGGACGTCTCCGTGGTCATGTGGCCGGCATGACTAGACGCCAAAGGAGCACGGAACGCTGTTACCTTCCCACCGTAGTGGTCCCTATTTTTCTACTTGCATTTTTACGTGCTTTCGAACTGCTAGGTTGGCAGAAGCTGGGATGAGTAACAGGCGCTGACTCTGTTACGCGGCACTCGGGATTCGACCCGCCAAACTGCCGATCTTCTGATCGACAAGCTCAGCGTCCTAACCCACTGAGCCACCGCATCTTTCTTAGCCTGCCTTCAAAGGCTGACAGTGTGTGTGTGAAATACAGAAGGCGTTAGAAGTTTTGGAGTACCTTTTTCCAGATGTTAGATTTTAGTTCTTCTGATTCACGCCAATATGGCCAGTAAGTCCTCACTTCTGCAACGCTTCTATATAGGTTACCCCTAAACTTTATTGAGGGAATGCTGTGACATTCTGCCTACCCAAAATCTACTTTGCGAGGGCAGAAGAATTTTCTTCCCAATGTTTTATTAATTTTTATAGTCACAAATCCTTAATATTTTATCAACATCACATTGTCTGGGTTCCAATGTGTAGTTTACTAATACATGTTAAACTCCTTTCTCTCTACCTCGTTTTTCTAGCTATTGATAAAATGTATCCCATGTTCTAAAGTAATCTGAATCTTCTTGCTCTTTCATTTTTAGTGTCAGTCTGTCCATTTCTGCACAATCTAAACCTTTCTTAATTATCTCTTCCTCTGCTGGTCATTCTTCATCCTTCCAATGTTGAGCAAATACAATTCTTGCGGCAATTAATACACGTAACATTAAATTACACATTCCTTCTCATAATTTCCTACAATTATACCTAACAGAAATAATTCTGGCTGAAAATCTATGTGTTTTTAAATTTATTTTCTCTAATCATATATGTATTCTTGACCAAAATCTTTTGGCTTTAGGACATGTCCACCAAAGGTGATAGTACGTGCCTGGCTTTTGTCTACATTTCCAACAATTGCTGGGTATATTTTTAAACATTTTCGCTAACCTCACAGGTGTTAAGTGCCATCTGTAGAACATTTTGTATAGGTTTTCTTTGTAAGTCACCGCCTTTGTTATTTTAGAGTTTCTTTCCCAAAGACTTTGCTAGTTTTCTAACTCTGTGTTATGCCCAAACCTTTTTGCCCGTGTTATCATTGTTTCTTTAACTTGAGAAATGGGATCTAACGTAGACCAACATACAGTATTCAGCCATGCTGCACCAACGGTGTTCTTACACTGATGCTCATCAGAATTTAGCTTTTGGAAAATCAATGCATGCTGGGACACAGTTCCGGAATAGAGGGCTCCACTCCCACTATTAAGAAATACCAACCAACCTGCAACACATCTGGAATTCCAAGGCAGAAAAGTTGGATCTCCTTTGTTAATTGCAGAATGCAAGAATTACTCACCTCTGAACTTGGCATGAGTTTTGAACTCAATGACCAGCCGACCATCATCTCGGATGTAGATCCTGATTATCTGCAGTTTGGCCGAAAGGACGCTGTCTGTCTGTATACCTGAAGGAGAGAATGGCAACAGCTGGGCTTCCTCAACAGGGGATCATGGATTAGTCACCAAATTGCCCCAGTCCCTCGGCTGGAGTCCCCTTCCAGCAGAAGGCAACCGATGAAGTTCTCAAAAAGCCACTTGGCCAAACTAAGGGCAGCTTAGCCTCTCCGAAGCGCTACACTTCGCCTTTTCACCCCGTGTCATGGGGAAAACGAAACCAGCCACTTACCTGTTCTCCAGAGAATGGTGTCGTAGAAGAAGGAAAACTCCATCTCTGTGTGATGCTCGAGAGAGGCCCAGCCTCTGGGTGCCGTTACGTAAACGTAGGAGACGTAAAGTGGGACATGAACGGTCAAGAACGACTGAGCTGAATCGCGAACCTATCGTCGCAGAAGGAGAAAAGCACGGTACAGTTTTCGCATGTCATCCTGCCTTTTTGTACAGCAGAGCGACTACTCTGGCTTGCCGTTCCCCTCCATCCAACCCATAACGCCCGCTTCTTTAAAATTTAGCGTTTAGTATCTCCAGCCTCTGACTCCTTAATATGCTTTCAAGTCTTTTTACCAGTAACCTTTTACAAAAGAGAGAGTGAGAGAGAGAGAGAGGGATGGAGGAAGGAAGGAAGGAAGGAAGGGAGGGAGGGAGGAAGGAAGACTTTGTAATTTTTCTTCTCATACACATGAAGCACTGAACTATTTCTTTCCCTGTTCGGGAGAGAGAAATTTAGAAGCAGTAAGAGAAAATGAAAACCTTATCCTTTCATTTTACTGTTGATTAATAATAAGTATGCATGACCAGGACCTCCTATCTTTTCCTGGTAGCAGATGATGATGATAATGATCATAATTCTGGCGCTAGGTAAAGAGGTTTTTCAGAGCTATTAAATGTTTCAGGGAAATTTAGGTCCTTCATCCCCTTGAATATCGCAGAAGACTTTTCATGCATTCCCCTGAACGTAAAAGGGCTAAAATTGGAGCCGTGCTTGGGTGCCGCACACATATACCCCTAAATGCCATCCTGAACAGAAAGGGAGGTCTACCTCCACTCAATTAATGCAAGATTCTTCACATACACAGCAGCCTCCGATCATTCGCAGACTTTTAATGGGAGAACCAGACAGTTTAGTCAGGGAAGACCTGCTGCAGATGGATTTAAAGAAAATGCCCATCATTTGACCACTTCCTCCCCTGTTTTATTTATGTATTTATAAAATTTATTGCCTGCCCATCAGCTAAACGGGGGTGGGGGTGTCTCTTCAAACCTGACCCTTTTATGACTTGTGGACTTCAACTCCCAGAATTCCTCAGCCAGACATGCTGGCTAAGGAATTCTGGGAGTTGAAGTCCACAAGTCATAAAAGGGCCTGGTTTAAAGACCCCAGAGCTAAACAATAACTTTGGGGCTGCTTACAGACATAAAAAAAACATACATCTGCATTAAAACCTGAATAAATTAAAACCAGACATTAAAACCAAGGACATGTGGGGAGGGTGGGGGGGGATAGATGGGATCTGTTATTACTCAATCAACCACCTCCATTGTTCTGTTCCTCCACTGGGGCCCCAAACTGACTGGCAGAGCCAGCACTTTAGGCCTGTATGAAAAGATAGGAGGGTTGGGGGCAACCTCATATGGGGGTGGGGGGGCAAGATGTTTCAGAGGGCAGAGCAACAACAGCATAGGCCTTTAGCTGGTCTGGCCTGATGGGGGATTATGGGTTTTTAAATTGGTGTTTTTAGTAATGTATTATTGTTTTTTAACTGGGCACTGGTTTAATTTCTTTTTAACTTTTGTATCGTTATTTATATATGCCCTGTGAACCGCCCTGAGTCCCTAGGGAGAAGGGCGGTATAGAAATCAAATAAAACTAAACTAAACTAAACTTTCTCCTGGACCCCGCCAGCCGGAATAGTTGGGATTGATGGGGCCTGCAGTTATGTCTCCTGTGCCGGCATGGGTAGAATGGACCAATCCCAGTGGGGTGAGACGGTCCCTCAGGTACCCTGGCATGAAGGGCTTTAAAGGAGATTGCCAATACCTTTAGCTTTAGCTCTTATGCATTTAGCAGAATCCATGAACAGGCCTTTAATCCCTTGATTAAAGCTGTTGTGGAGGTGGTTGTGGTGATAGAGTTGTATTCACTACTAGACGCAGGGGTAGGCAACCTCGGCTCTTTTATGACTCGTGGACTTCAACTCCCAGAATTCCTGAGTCAGCTATGCTGAGGGGAAAGGGAGAGGTTTCCAAGCTGAGCCGTGCTGGCTCAGGAATTCTGGGAGTTGAAGTCCACGAGTCATAAAAGAGCCGAGGTTGCCCACCCCTACACTAGAGATAGGGTAGTCAATAGGTGAAGTGATTTCTAAATTTTGCGCAATTTTCTCCCTGAATGGCAATCTCAACCTGCCTTTGCCATTATTAAAGACGGCTTCTCCAGCTGTAGTGAGTATAGAGCAGGGGTTCCCAATTCCTGTGGTACTGGTCCACAGCCCGTTGAGAAGCAGGCCGTGCAAGTGCCAGGCGAATGCACGAAACCCCATTTGATGCAGGAAACCATCCCTTGGCCCTGCCAACCACCAACGTCGGTCCGTGGAGCTAGAAAAGTTGGGGACCAGGGTTCCCCAGCCTGTGGGTCACAGCCCACTACCAGGCTGCAGCCTATTGGCCACCAGGCTGCGTTGAGTAACTGGCTGGTGCGCACACAGCTCCACTCATCCGAGCATTGCTACGAGCGTTTGCGGCCCCACTGATGTGAGCATTAACGCGAGAGTCATGGGCGTTCACAGCCCCACTCAGGCAAGCAGCAGGTGTTTGTGTGCGCACATGCGTTCACCCCCTCAAACCTATCCCTTCTTTCCCCCACTCCCCCCACTCCAGGCCATCAAAGGTTGGAGACAGCTGGTATAGAGGATGGCTTTGGAAGAGAGGGAAGATTCATTGCCAAGGCGATGATCAGATCAACAAGGCTTCAGCCCAGACAGCTCCCCCTTCCCAATTCACACGAAGAAGAGAGAGAGAGAAAGGGAATTACAGTCAGACTTGCAAGATTCTATTACTATGGCTGTTCTAGGTCTACATGGTGTTTGTTTCTTGCTCGGATCTACTTTTTAAGGCTAACACCAGCCCTCCTATGAGGCTTTTCAGGGAGAGATGCCTTCACGGGCAAGAATATGAGATATATAGTTTTACTGTTTGCCAAGTTACTTAAATTTCTAAAATACCAAACAACTAGAGTTCTATGACCCTTTAGGTGAAATTTACGATAGGATCCAAGCCAGGGTCATTCCTGTGTTTCCCATACAGAAAGCATCACCTGGAAGTCCGCAGTGACTGATCCTCCACAGACATCTATTAACTCTGTCATGTCATAGTATGCGTCAAAAGTCCAAATGCAGCTCTTCAGGTTCAAATGTTTATAAAATTGGATCGTCTTTGATTCTCTCACGTTGGGATCAAACTGGTACGGCCGGTCATATCCAGGGCCCAGCACGATATTGTTATAGGTCACTTCATCTAGAAATCCAGCTTCTGGGTTGGAAGTAAAGACATGTAAAGGAATTTTTTTAGTAATACTTTAGCCATGTCAATCCTAGAATTATGGGGGAACATTAACAGAAGAACAAGAGTTGGAAGGGACCTTGGAGGTCTTCTAGTTCAACCCCTGGCTCAGGCAGGAAACCTATACCATTTCAGACAAATGGCTGTCCAGTCTCTTCTTAAAAACCTCCAGTAGTTGGAGCATTCACAGCTTCTGGAGGCAAGTTGTTCTACTGATTAATTGTTCTCGCTGTCAGGAAATTCCTCCTTAGTTCTAGGTTGCTTCTCTCTTTGGTTAAGCTTTCATCCGTTGCTTCTTGTTCTGCCTTCAGGTGCTTTGGAGAATAGCTTGACTCCCTCTTCTCTGGGGCAGCCCCTGAGATATTGGAAGACTGCTATCATGTCACCCCTCATCCTTCTCTTCATTAGACTACACCAATGATGGCGAACCTTTTAGAGACCGAGTGCCCAAACTGGGGCGACGGTGCACGTGCCCAAAGAGGGCTCTGTGTGCCATCTGTGGCACGTGTGCCATAGGTTCGCCACCACAGTACTAGACATTCCCAATTCCAGCAACCGTTCCTTATATCTTTTAGCCTCCTAATCATCTTTGTCGCTCTTCTTTGCACTTTTTTTTATTCCAGAATCTCGACATCTTTTTTATATTATGGCAACCAAAACTGGATGCAATATTCCGAGATTGGTCTCATCGAGGGATTATAAAGTGGTGCTAACAGCAGAGTAACAAAATATTTAGGATTTTGACAGATCTCTGACAAATAAATAAGTAGCAGCTGTTCCCAGACACTGATCTAAACTGATCATTGGACACACAGAATATTATTTAGAGCATCTAAGCTTGCAGAACGTTGCAGGTGTTGATTGACTGACTGCTATCTCTCTTGCATTACCCTCAATGTATTACTGGGTCTACCAAGTGCCAAGCAATTAGGAAGTATATCTCACAATTATTTAACAATGGCAAAAAAAGAACACTGCAGGGTTTTGTTTTGTTTTTAAAAAAATAAAAAATAAAATAAAAATTCACTCAAATGTCCTGATTTCTTTGAAAGCTAAAAGTTAAAGAGAAGAAAAGGCAAATCTGATTGACATATCCCACTAAGTAAGAAGGTTTTAAGTGGTTTTTTTTTTTAGATCTTCTATGCGATGTCTCTAGAGTCTCATCTTTTTTCCTAATAAGATTCTCATCTTTTAACAGCTACATGACTGGCAGCTAAAACACCGTCCTGCCTCTGCTGCAAATACAGATACGCCATTCTGTTGGTGCCAATTAGGCTGCTGCATTTTCATGGAATCTGGCGGCTGGGATTTTCCTTTCTTTTGCTATTTTGAGAACTTAACTGAAACCCACAAATTTCTTAATGAAAAAAGATGGAAAAGAACTTTGGACGAACGCGCAAATGTGTGTGTGTGGGAAAAATACCTGAGCTATTCAGGTACGGCCACCAGCTATTGTTGGCTGCAAGATAAAAGGTGGAGAAACGGCATGTATTGACAGATATGACAGGAGGGCTTTGTTTTCGTAAAACAAACATCAGAGAAGCTCCACGCCATCTTATCACCGTTAGGCTTCCTAGGCCTGATTTTGTCTTTGGTTCTAAAAGGTCCATTCCCAGTTGCAAGAAGTACTTGAAGATGCTTGTCAGGTCCCCTTTTGGATGCCCTGCCATTCTGTTGGGGGGGGGAGGCTCCGGGGAGAGCGTTCTTTGCATGCTTTTTGCTTTTGCTGCAACTGCATGGGAATTAGGGAGGGGAGAAGAGATGGACTCCGTCTGGGCTGCTTCCAGCCTGACTCCAAGGTCGCTGCACCTGAAGGATGGCCCGTCATCAACTCTGTACCTCAGTGTCCTCAAAACAACCTGTGGCGCTGTATTGGCTGCTGGTAGACTGGTCGGGTCTGTGTGTGTGTGTGTGTCTGTGTGTATGTGTGTTGGGTTTTGTTAGATTCCGCCTGCCTTTACTGCAACCACTTTCTCTCAGTAAAAGTTCTTTTGATTAACCTTGTGGAGTTAAGAGTCATGCTTTCCTGAGAGGATCAGCTGGGGCTTAAAAAGCAATCCAGACAATGTCTTCCATTTCCACCTATCTCTTGACAGCAACATGCCTGGTGACCTCTAAAGGAGATTATTTGTAGCTCAGGGTTGACATGAGGGGGGTCCTTGGTGCTCTCTGAACTGGGCAGTTCTCTTCCAGATGTTTTGTTGCCAAACCAGGTAACACCATCACTGCTTAGAAGGGAGTGGGGTTTGCGCTCGGTTTAATATACCTAGTGGCTTGTGGCTTGCCCTGTCAGTGACGGTGGAGTGTTCCACCAGGAACCACCAGGAACACCGCCATTAACTCTGACAGGGCAAGTTGCTAATGTATAAACCGAGAGCAAACCCCACAAACCTTCTAGCCCTGATGATGTTACCTAGTTTGAGTAATGAAATGTCTGCAAGAAAACAACCGAGCTCAGAGAGCACCAAGGATGTCTCAGGGCAATCTCTGATGATGTCGTCCTGACACTGCTTTCATCTGATCCTCTGACCGCATGTGTGTCAACCTTAAACCATCCTTAGCTGCGCCTCTGTTGGAGTAGTCGTGTTTTCCCTCTTATCCTATTCCAGGTTTTCCTGCCTATACAAACCTAGCCATTCTAACTGCTAGTGGCAAACTGCAGGAGGTGGGATCATCTTTCCACCTATTAGCACTTTAGTTTAGGGTGGACACGCCATTCTCCTCCAGTCCTGGGCACTGTTTTCAAGGCCTTGCTAGTATGGTTGGTGGGACATGTTTTTTTTCAAACCAAGTTCCTCCAGGCCCATCCGTGGATCAGCTAGACCAGGAGTAGGCAACCTTGGCTCTTTTATGACTCATGGACATCAACTCCCAGAATTCCTGAGCCAGCCATGCTGAGGGGAAAGGGAGAGGTTTCCATGCTGAGCCATGTCAGGCTCAGGAATTCTGGGAGTTGAAGTCCACGAGTCATAAAAGAGCCAAGGTAGCCTACCCCTGGCCTAGGCCTAGGCCGCTTTATGACTCGTGGACTTCATCTCCCAGAATTCCTGGGCCAGCCATGCTGAGGAGAAAGGGAGAGTTTCCAAGCTGAGCCATGCTGGCTCAGGAATCCTGGGAGTTGAAGTCCACAAGTCATAAAAGAGCCAAGTTTGGCTACAGAAGGGTCATGTTCAAGTTTTCATTATGCAACTGCTGGACCACACATATCTTTAATGCTACACATATGTTTTAGTGCGTTGCGGGTCTTCAAGAGAAAAGTGGGTTTCCTGCCATTTCAGGTCTGCAGTTCCATTGTCAACAGTGCCTGGCCAATTGGACAGGACCATGATGGCTACAAAGGCCTCAGATCCTGGGGTATAGCTGGCTCAGGAATTCTGGGAGTTGAAGTCCACGAGTCATAAAAGAGCCAAGGTTGCCTACCCCTGAGCTAGACACTGCAATCCAAAGCAAGGTGAGGGAGCGTCTGCAAGACCAGGATTCCACACTGTGCTGAAGAAGTCGAGAACGTCTTACCTGAGATGCCTTTAAGATCTTGGATGCTGACTATATTGGAACAGACATGTTGGTGCCTATAAATGGATTCTGACAATAGGAAGTGCAAGTTGTGCAGAGGTCTGGTTGAAATCAGGGGGAGCATCCCATCCTGGTGTGGAATTTGCACCGAGATGTGGATTCTGGAACAACACAGAGAGGCAGAAATTTGACGGTTATGTTGGAGAAGGCCCACATACTGAAAGAATATTGAGGTCTACATATTAAAACTCTAATCAATAAGCCAGCTGAATGTCCCAAAGGTGCCCTTCAAAAGGCAACTTTTGAATTGGGCTTTCTTGTTGTTGCTGTTTTCCTTGAAGACATTTCGCTTCTCCCCCCAAGAAGCTTCTTCAGTTCCAGCTGAATGCTGGGATGGAAGGATTCATATTCTGTGCAATCATTAGCACTCTGAAGGTCGGTGGTCAGCTCTCGTTCAGGTCACTCAGGGCCACCTGAATCAGAGTGCAAATGGGCACGGAGCCTTCTTGGTATTGTTAAAAGGACTGTGTTGTAGACAGGAGATAGGTGGGGTCGCATGCAGGCAGTCCTCAACGTACGACCACAATTGAGCCGCAAATTTATGTTGCTAAATGAGAAATTTATTAAGTGAGTTTTGTCCCCGTTTTATGACTTTTCTTCACTTAACATTTGTTAAGTGAATCACTGTAGTTTGTAACACGGTTTACTAACTGGTAACTAAACTAGTAACATGGCTGTTAAATGAATCTGGTTTCCCCACTGACTATGCTCGTCCGAAGGTTGCACGTGACCCCAGGACATGGCAACCGTCATAAATATGAGTCAGTCGTCAAGCATCCGAATATAAATCACGTGACCACGGGGATGCTGCAATGGTTATAAGGGTGAAAAAGTGGTCGTAATGTGAAACACGGTCATAAGTCACTTCTTTCAGTGCCACTGTAACTTCAAACGGTCACTACGCGAACTGTTGTAAGCTGTAATAGGTGGTCACGGACAACCATGACCTGGCTGATGGAGAATCTCCATAGATATAAGTCAGCTGAATTTAAGTGTGCATCAAATCTGTCCCATTCAAATCACTGCACATTGTGGGGTCTTCCTTTACACAACTTGGAGCAACCCTTATGTTCTTCAAGATGCCAGTAAAAGAAACCCCACATTTTGGTAAACATTTCCTCTGCATTTTACCCCCTATAAATTGAGACAAATGGAAGAGAACTTGGAGCAGATAGGAGACCTGATCTCATTTTTAACACAGCGAAGTAAGGGAGGGAAGATCGAAAATAACATCTAGAGGGATTTTCCTTTTGCAGTTTTATGATCCTCGGGGGGAAAAAAAAAATCTGACAGGTTAAGTGTGCTTAATGTAACACATTCATCAAATCTTTTTTTTTCCCCTGACATTTGCTTCCACATTTTATCACCTCAGATATTCTCCTTTTTCTCTCTTTTTTTTCTCTCTTTGAACTAAAAAGATTTAAGCAGCATCGTTCTATTATTGGACTGATTGGAAATGCTAGGAAGGAGGGGAAAAAAAGAGAGGAAAAAATTGCAAACTGATACACTAGTTATTTCTTATTTTGATCTTTCCTGCATTAATATATTTGCAGAAAAATGTAAAAGTGTCACTTTTGTATTAAATGGTAGTTTTGTTATTGGTTCAGGGACTTTTCCCTTAATTGTCTACAATACAAAGTCAGGCTTTATTCCTGATTGACAAAAATTATAAATACAGGTAGTTCTTGATTTAGAATCATTAGTTTACTGACCATTTGAAGTTACAAGGGCACCAAAAAATACATTTATAACCAGTCCTTGCACTTAAAAGTGTTGGCTTATTCCCTTAATTGCCTTGCTTAGCCACAGAAGTTCTAGCCCCAACTGCGGTTATAAGGCGAGGGCTACCCGTAAGGAAACCTCTGTCTAAGTCCTGTATAAATTTTCATCTAAACCAGGACCTCTGATTCTCATAACAGCTCCCACCTATAAACCAAAGTTTATTCTTGGCTGATGATCCTGGCTTGTTAGAGAAAAATCTCGGTCAGGAACCTGGTCTGAATTAAAATGTTAAAGAAACCCCGAACGGAGACTTCTCTTAGCCCTGTGAGTCTGTTGCTATTGAAAAAAAAATTATGTTTTATGCAGGATAACGGAGCTAAATAGCCAATCCTTTTATCACTGCAAAGCCAGACTTTACCAGAACAGGAGCGCTGTATCTCGTTTTTTTTGTTGTTTACCTGTTAGGGTGTTCCTTATGCTTTACATCCAGATACTTCAAGGTGGCAATGAAAGATTGAGCCTGGAAGCCCCGGGCTGTGCCAGCCACCACGGGGGTATGGCAGATGGCACTGTCGGTCCCAATGGTGACTATGTTACTCCGTAGGGGAGTGCCCACGTGGCCCACTTTATCCACAGCTTTGGTCACGCAGCGTATGTGGAATCGCCGGCTGAAGTAAATGCTATCCAGAACCTGGGAGGAGGAGGAGGGGGAGGAGGAGGAGGAGGAGGAGGAAGAGAGAGAGGGGAAGGAAGATGAAGGATGTTTGAATGGGCCTGAACATCAGTCTGGCAATAGCCCTCATGATTATTTCCTGTTATGATTATCGTACATTGGCTTTTTTTGTTTGCTGACATTAAATGAATCACAGCCAATCTTATCACACCCTTCCCCCCCCCCCCCCGCTGCGGTCATTAAGTGAATCACCACAGTTGTTCAGCAAACCCAGCTTCCCCCGTTGACTCTGCTTGTCAGAAGCCAGGTAGGAAGATTGCAAAGGGTGATCATGGGACCCTGGGATGTTACAGCATTCATCACATACCCAATACTCCAAGGGTCTTCAATCTTGGGCCTTTAATGACTTGTGGACTTCAATTCCCAGAATTCCTCAGCCAGGCACGCTGGCTGAGGAATTCTGGGAGATGAAGTCCACAAGTCATAAAAGAGCCGAGTTTGAAGACCCCTGCCATACTCCTTCCTCTTCCTATTTTCCCCACAAGAATCCTCTGAGATGGATTGGGCTGAGAGAGAGGTAGGGACTGGCCTAAGATCACCAGGCCAGCTTTCAGACCAAAGTTGGGACTAGAACTCACAGTCACCTGGTGATTGGCTCAAAGTCACCCAGTTGGCTTTCATGTCTAAGGCGGGATTAGAACTCACCATCTCCTGGTGATTGGCCCAGTCACCCAGCTGGCTTTCATGTCTAAGGCAGCACTAGAACTCACAGTGTTCTGGTTTCTAGCCTGGTATGTCAACCATTATTCTCTAATCCTTCTACCTCTCTCTTCCAAGCAACAGGCTGAAGGGAAGAGGTGGTCGAGGTGTGACTTGATTTTTTTGCAGGTGATTTTCAAAAAATGGCTGAGGCTTTAATACCCAAAGATCTGAGGCCTTTGTAGCCATCATGGTCCTGTCCAATTGGCCAGGTGTTGTTGACAATGGAACTGCAGACCTGAAATGGCAGGTAACCCACTTCTCTCTTGAAGACCCACAACGCCTGTAGCATTAAAGATATGTGTGGTCCAGCAGTTGCATAATGAAAACGTGAACGTGACCCTTCCCCTAAGGCAGGGGTAGGCAACCTTAGCTCTTTTATGACTCATGGACTTCAAATCCCAGGATTCCTGAGCCAGCATGGCTCAGCTTGGAAACCTCTCCCTTTCCCCTCAGCATGGCTGGCTCAGGAATTCTGGACGTTGAAGTCCACGAGTCATAAAAGAGCCAAGGTTGCCTACCCCTGGCCTAGGCCTAGGCAGCTTTATGACTCATGGACTTCAACTCCCAGAATTCCTGAGCCAGCATGGCTCAGCTTGGAAACCTCTCCCTTTCCCCTCAACATGGCTGGCTGAGGAATTCTGGGTGTTGAAGTCCACGAGTCACAAAAGAGCCAAGGTTGCCTACCCCTGGCCTAAGGGATGAGACTATTGTTTGGATCCCTAAATATAAATGAATAAAGTAGGAATTTACAGAGGAGAGCAACTTAACTGCGTTTCTACAAAGAGCAAGTCGGTTAATATGACAGACTACTTGCAGATTTGAAAGGAGTTGTTGTTTTTTTCCAGATCATTCTGTCATTGGACATTGACAATGTGAAGGGTGCACGAAGACAGATCCTGCTCAGAACAGGTTACAGAATAAAATTCAACGGATGAAAGATAATACAAAAAAGGAAGTGGCAAAATAGATGCACAGGAAGGAAGTGGCATTAGCAAAACTGATCAAGAATTTGCAATTATTTCAATTATGCGCCCTTAGGATTACCGATGAGAAAGAGAATGAATTGGTTCTTATACTAGGGAAAGAATGCAGGATTTCATTCATTTTTCTTGATTCTAGTTCACCGCACAGTTCTTAATTTATGTGGTAGAACTTAAAACATGCAGAATGTCACCATAATCTGTATTCCAAAGTGGTTCAGTCCAGACAAACCCACGCCCCTCTGTCTTTCTGCTGATGGTATGGCTCAGTCAATTCTCTGTACGTACCATATGATTGATACTGGTGAAAGGCGTATTGTCCGTAATTGTTTCAAAAGGGGATCTGGCTCCGTTTCCATCTGTGGGGGTGGCCACTTCCCAGCTGAACTGAATGGAGGACTGGTTGATCCCAGCCTCACTGCAGCGCTCCTTCATCACCAGGTACTTGGGGAAGCGAGAATCGCAAGGGGTAACACAGATCAGGGGGTAACCCGGAGATGGCGACTTCTTCGCTCCTGTTTTGGTGTCTTCTTCAACGTGGTCGTATTCCGAGAGCGTCACCACCTGCGGGGACAACATATGAAAGCTAGAGCTCTATAAATGAATGTTGGCGCTACTCCTTCTCCTTGTGATCACTTTTTCTGGGAGGATTCAAGGATGAACCACTTAAATACAGGTAGTCCTCAACTTACGGCCAGCTGCTTAGCGACTGTTTGAATTTACAACAGATCCCGAAAAAGGAACTTGTGACTCTGCATCCAGATTCCGATGTCTGGGGCCTTCTACAATCTAATTCTAAGTCTACAGTATACAGTAAATCTAAGTCCTATAGCTAGGAGCCCTGCTGGCGTAGTGGCTAGAATGCAGTAATGCAGGCTAACTCTGCCGATTGCCAGAAGTTCGATCCTGACCGGCTCAAGGTTGACTCAGCCTTCCATCCTTCCGAGGTCAGTAAAATGAGGATCCAGATTGTTGGGGGCAATAGGCTGACTCTGTAAACGGCTTAGAGAGGGCTGTAAAGCATTATGAAACAAAATATACCAATATAAGCGGTATATAATAACACTTAATCTAATCAGGGGTGTCAAACTCAATTTCATTGAGGGCCACATCAGCATTGTGGTTGCCCTGGGGGGGCCGGGATGGGTGTGGCCTACTAGATGGGTGTGGCCGGGGTGGGTATGGGCTACTGGGTGGGCGTGGCCAGCTCGACATCACTCGCTTCAGGGGTGCCTGGGCAGGACTGGGGCAGATCTGAGGGTCTCCAGCGGGCAGGGCAGGGCTGCCCCGTGGATTTAATGCTGAGCGCGTTGTGGCTTTGATGGATGCAACCAGGTTGTAGATCAGCGCCCAGTTGGCCTGGGCCATGCCAAGGTGTGGCAGGCCGGTACTTCGCTCTTTCCAGAGCGGGTCCCTGGGCCAGACGGAACCACATATCCGGCTGAATTCAGCCCGCGGACCTTATGTTTGACATGTCTGATCTAAGTGCTATTGCTAGTGCTAATAAGCTGATCAAGAGCCTCGGTGGAGCAGTGGGCTAATGCCTCCTTAAGTAACACCAGCTGCCTGCAATTAGTGCAGGTTCGCATCCCACCAGGCTCAAGGTTGACTCAGCCTTCCATCCTTCCCAGGTAGGTAAAATGAGGACCCAGATTGTTGGAGGCAATTAAGCTGACTTTGCAATAATGCCGCTTGGGGTGTGTGTGAAAGCCCTTATAAGCAGGCATATACATAGAATGAAGGCTATTGCTAAGCTTGTAAGCCGTCCTGAGTCTTCGGAGAAGGGCGGGATATAAATGGAATTAAAATAAAAATAAAAAAATAAAAAATATCATCAGATCATTAATCCTATTAATTAGTTCTCTCAAGAATATAGAACTCAGTCCTCCGGAATCACTTGGAAGTTTGCTTCTGGTGCAGAGATCTGCAACTAAGGCTAAATCTAGCTCACTAAGGAATTCCAGTTACTGAAGAGACAAGAAATGCTTATGAGGAAATGATGGTTATGGCAATGAGGCCTAGTGACCATCCTTTATTAAGTCTGGCCTGTAACCTCCTCCAAACACTGAATTCACTGAACGTGGTGATTGAGTACATTGGTGGATGCAACGTTATAGCCAGAGGCAACAGAGATTCAAGTCATTCCATTAAATAAAGCACGTAAGAAACGACCTTTTCTAATCACTTCAGGCCAGTTTTCCACAATACTCTTTCGATATCTCTGGGGATGCATCGGGAAGTGAACGCAAGCTTTCCACAGAAGAGTAATCCACACAATCAATTCACACCTTTTAGCTCGGGTCAATACCGTGAGTAGAGAGTGCAGAGCAGTGTCTCTCAACCTTAAGTCCATAGTTCTTAAAGTTGTCAAGGTTGTGAGAAACACTACTGCAGACCCTTGAGAGACTCCGCCATTTTAGGAGATGTGGAGGGACTATAATTCTCAGCCCTCCACCCCACCGAGGTCTGGCACTTCAGGAGAATTATGGTTCAATAATATCTGAAAGCCACCTGTCCTCACTCCTGATTTAAGGCTTTAGGGGAGATGAATTCAGCTAATTCCAAATTAACTCCGTGTAAAAACAAACTACCTAACACAAGGACAAAGTCCTAGTTATCAGCCCCATTCCCTGTACCCGTGGGTTTTTATTTACAGAGATTTTTCTTGATTTACAGAGCAAAGATTATGACAAATCCTCACAAACTGCAGGGATGAAGCCCTATTTATCATCTGCATGCACAGGCCAGTCTGTTATTTATTTCATTTTAGTGCCTTTAACTCAATCCTGGTGACTGTTTGGACAAGTCCCTGCAGTTTTATTGGCAAGATATTTTTTTTCAGAATTGCTTTCCCACTGCCTCCTTCCCAGCCTGAGACACAGGCCCAAAGTCTTCCAGCTGGCTTTCATGGCTAAGGTGGAACTAGAACTTGAAACAGCCTGAGGGAAAAAAAAAGAGATTTAAAACCAGGGCTGTCCAACCTGGGCCACTTTAAGAGTTGTGGACTTCAACCCCCAGAATTCCCTAGCCAGCTGTGCTGGGTTGCAGGAATTGGGTACATCTGGTTTAATGAAAAGAAGGACTAGGGCTGGGGTCTTCAAACCTGGCCCTTTTGTGACTTGTGGACTTCAACTCCCAGAATTCCTCACAGTCTCCTGGTGATTGTCCCAGAGTCACCCAGCTAGTTTCAGGCCTAATGCAGGACTAGAACTCACAGGCTCTTGGGGCCTTGACCACTACTCCAAATCTCTCTTTGCTAGATTTGGGTCACTCCATAAAAAGACACCTAAGAACCAAGCCTTGGTTCGTTCATCATTCGAGTTCATGTCCTTACTATAGGTGGAGCTGGTAAAATGAGGCTTCCGGCTGCTTCTTGATCCAAAATGGTCACAATTGTGGTGGTGAGGTCCCCCAAAACAGCTTCAATGGGATCATCTGGACCCAAGACCAGAGAAAAAGATTCGTGCCACTCCCGGTCTTCATTGGACATGATCTCCACCTTAAAGAACACGTGGTCCACACCTGCAGGAAAGAACATGAACCTAAGCAACTTATCGTTCAAATGCACCCACAGGGCAATCTTTTATCTGTTTTAGAGCAGGCATGTCAAACTCACGACGTCACGTGACGTCACGTATCGGAGCTTTTTCCCCATTGCCGGCAATGGGGTGGGCGTGGTTTCGTCGTGACGCGTCCGACCCGCGGGCCGGCAGTTTGACACCCCTGGTTTAGAGGATTCTTAGGGCCGCCCACTCACTCTCAATGACTCTGGGAAGCTTGCAAGAAAATAAAATAAAACAAACACCCAACATGCAACGGTCAAAAGAATCATTCCCCGTACCACTCAGCTGGCAACAGCAATCAGTCAAGCAAGCCAATTGATGGGCTCCATCCCACTCTGGGTTCCCCAGGCCCCTTCCTGGGACCTTGCGAAAGAGTGTCAAAGCGGAGGTCAGTCTAATATCTGCGGGGACGATGTTCCAAAAGGAGGGAGCCACCAGAGAGAAGGCCCTTCTTCTGGGTGTCACCAAATGGATCTCCTTGCTCTGGTGGGTGAAGCCGATGTAATCGGGGAAAGGTGGTCCTTCAGATAACCTGGTCCCAAGCTATGCCACAGAATAACAGAGGTGGAAGGGACCTTGGAGGTCTTCTAGTCCAACCCTCTACTCAAGCAGGAAACCCTGTACCATTCCAGACAAATGGTTGCCCCAATCTCTTCTTAGAACCTCCAACTACTGGCGGCCGGTCGTTCCGCTTATTTATTATTCTGACTGTCAGGAAATTTCTCCTTTTATTTTTATTTATTTATTTTTTATTTTAATCCCATTTATATCCCGCCCTTCTCCGAAGACTCAGGGCGGCTTACAATTTAAGCACAAACCAATGTGCTTAGCAATAGCCTTCATTCTATGTATATGCCTGCTTAAATAAGGAAATTTCTCCTTACTTCTAGGTTGGTTTTCTCCTTGATTAGTTTCCATCTATTTTGCTTCTTCTCCTGCCTTCGGGCGCTTTGGAGAATAGCTTGACTCCCTCTTCTCTGGAGCAGCCCCTGAGATGTTGGAACACTGCTATCATGTCCCCCCTCGTCCTTATCATTAAACTAGACATACCCAATTCCTAGTTTAGATGGTCCTTCAGATAACCTGGTCCCAAGCTATGTCAAAGAATAACAGAGTTGGAAGGGACCTTGAAGGTCTTCTAGTCCAACGCCCTGCTCAAGCAGGAAACCTTATGCCATTTCAGACAAATGGCTGTCCAATCTCTTCTTGAAAACCTCCAGTAGTTGGAGCACCCACAGCTTCTGGAGGCAAGTCGTTCTACTGATTAATTGTTCTCACTGTCAGGAAATTTCTCCTTAGTTCTAGGTTGCTTCTCTCTTTGGTTAGTTTCCATCTGTTGCTTCTTGTCCTGCCTTCAGATGGTTTGGAGAACAGCTTGACTCCCTCTTCTCTGGGGCAGCCCCTGAGATATTGGAAGACTGCTATCATGTCACCCCCCCTTGTCCTTCTCTTCATTAAACCAGACATACCCAATTCCAGCCACCGTTCCTTATATGTTTTAGCCGTCAGTCAGCTAATCATCTTTGTCGCTCTTCTCTGCACTCTTTCTAGAGTCCCAAAATCTGTTTTATATTCTGGTGACCAAAACTGGATGCAATATTCCAAGTGTGGCATTATAAAGTGGTATTAACACTTTATGTAATCTTGATTCTATCCCTCTATTAATGCAGCCATATAATGCATTTTAAATTTAATGCACTGATGCAGTTGAAAGGTGACAACCGGCACCTTGAATTCAACCTGGAAGCAAATTGGCAGCCATTCAGCTCCGCCAGAACAGGTAACACATGTGCACACATGGGCCTGAACAAAACCATGCGGGTTGCAGCATTCCAGACCAATTGGAGCCTTCGGATACTTTTCAAGGGCAGCTCCAGGTAGAGTGCATTGCGATAGTCAAGACGGGAGGAAACTAGGGTGTTAAAGGAACATTAAAGCTGTTCTCACTACAACATTCCTCTTTCAACTGGCATTCTCCTGGTGAATTCCAGGAATTCAAGATCCTGGAGTTCTAAGACATCTGGAGAAGCTCCACTAAGCTCTTGAGATAAAAGCAAACATAATCATTTCTCCTTTTTTAATATACCACACTACCTGACTGATTGCCTGGCAGGTTTACTAACTGATGCCATGCAAGGATTAATGGTGCCTGTCCGACTATAATAAAAATCTATGATCCAAATATACTGCTGGCATTCCTGCTTGCAGGCATGCCTTTTTTTTTTCCTTTTTGGTTCTTCCTCATGAGCACAGAGTTGCTGATCTTGTTGAATTTTCTGTAGGGCCAACCACGCTAGGATTGTGATGGGTAGGTAGGTGGTTCACAAGATGAGGTGGCAAAATGTGCTCCTGGGAAAAACCCGCAGGAGAACAGGAGTTGCGGGTAGGCAGGGAAGTGGAAGGAGCGGAAACCAGGAAGAAAAGAATCAAGGAACATGGATAAATGATGAACTGGAGAGAAGATGTCCATTTTACCAGCGGCCGAAAGGAACATTCAGCCAGACTTTTCTTGAATACGTTTAAGGGCCAAGAATTCGGGGACAAAATAAAGGACCCTGAATCCTGCAGTCCTCTTTTCTGCAGGATTCTCTGCAAAGTTTGTGATCAAGTAACACAGTTGGAAGGGGCCTTGGAGGTCTTCTAGTCTAACCCTCTGCTTAGGCAGGAAACCCTATACCAATTCAGAAAAATGGTTGTCCAATCTTCTCTTTAAAAACCTCCAGTGATGGGAGTGCCATCGATGTCTGAAGGCAAACTGTTCCACTGATTAATTGTTCTAGCTGTCAGGAAATTTCTCTTTGGTTCTAGGTTGGTTCTCTTTGATTAGTTTCCTTCCATTGCTTCTTGTCTTGTCTTGGAGAATAGGTTGACCCTCTATTCTTTGTGGCAGCCCCTTAGATATTGCTATCATATCACCCCTAGTCAGTGGTGGGATTCAGCCAGCTCGCACCACTTCAGCAGAACCGGTAGCTAATTTTTTTGTTGCTCAGGCCCAGAATGGACTTCTGGAAGTGGCATCCACACAGAGAACGGGTTGTTCACGTATTTGAATCCCACCATTGCCCCTAGTCCAGGGGGGTGGTGGTGTTTTCAAACTTGGCCCTTTTATGACTTGTGGACTTCAACTCCCAGAATTCCTCAGTCAGTGTGCCTGGCTGAGGAATTCTGGGAGTTGAAGTCCACAAGTCATAAAAGGGCCAAGTTTGAAGACCCCCTGCCCTAGATCTTCTTTTCATCAAACTAGATGTACCCAATTCCTGCAACCCAGCACAGCTGGCTAGGGAATTCTGGGAGTTGAAGTCCACAATTCTTAAAGTGGCCCAGGTTGGACAGCCCTGATTTAAAAGCTCTTTTTCCCCCCCAGGCTGTTTCAAGACAGGTTAAGGAATCGCGTCTTTAAGATGTCAATCATGACTTCTCCTATCTTCCTTCTTCCTCAACCTCCATGGAATCTCTCACAGCAGAGAAGAATCGTGAGGTACAAAAAGATTTGGAGGAAATACAGCACAGAGAATCTTCTCCCAATCTGGGAATTTCTAGATAGGGTGTATCTCCAACTTCCAGCTAGCATGAAGACAACTGGACAATCCAGCAGCTGAAGTCACAACTTCCAGTTGGAAAGGGGGATCAAAGCAGGGCATAAAACCTACTAGGAGCCTGGAGATAAGCCTAAGGTATTGTTTTTTTTCCCTTAGGGATCAGATGGGGAAACTGTGGAGCGTTAAAGGAAAAGTTACACACTTTGTTATGTACCCCTATTTTTCTCAGCTGTCACACAATTAGGCAATGTGGTGTCCAATTTTTTTGGAGGTATAAAAGGATGGCTTTCAATTCTGCAGGCAGCTATTGGGGTCTCTATATCTGAGTCTTACAGGAAGAACTCTGGGCTTGCTCTAGTTGCAGTGACGACAGTGAATTCCCACTGATTTTGCTAAATGAGGGGTCATCATCCCATTAACGTTTTCACTGAAATGAGTGGGAATTTTCCTGCACCTCCCTTCTGTTCTCGCTCCAGTGCATTCTGCAGGGATTTGAGGGAAGAAGTGGAGAGCCAAACATTTGGACCAAGGAAACAGATGGCAAAGATTTACAGCAGAAGCAGCAAGATTGCTAAGGTCTTAAGAGGCACGGAGAAGGATTAGCTTCACGTACTGGCACAAAGCAATCAGCTAAATCTTGGTGCCTTTGCTTAAAAGGGCAAAAGTATTTTTTAAATTCTTTTTCTGGGCTTAGGCCCTTGCTTGCTGCATCTACAGATCCACCAGGGGGCGCACACGATAAACACAACAAGCCAACCAACTCCTTTGCGCCTGAAAGGGAGGTCCCTTACAGGTAGTCCTCGACTTACAACCGTTCGTTTAGGGACCGTTCAGTGTTACAACAGCACTGGGAAAAAGTGACCGTATGACCATTTTTCACATTGACGACCGTTGCAGCATCCCCACGCTCACGTGATCAAAATTTGGACGCTTGGCAACTGTCCCGTATTTCTGACAGTTGCAAAAATCCCAGCATCATGTGATTCCCGTTTGCAAACTTCCCAGCTGGCTTTTTGGCAAGCAAACTCAACAGGGGAAGCCAGATTCGTTTAACCACCGCAGCGATTCGCTTAGTAACAACGGCAAAAAGGCTGCAAAATGAGGCGGAGCGCATTTAACACCCGAATCGCTCAAGCAACAGAAAGGTTGAGGCCCACTGTGGTTGCAAGTTGAGGACTTCCTATGTTATAAATCCTTTTTTTTTAAAAAAGTACCAGGGTTAAACTTGAGGACTCGGCTCTTTGGGTAATAATCAATTCCAGACTGAGCTGAACCATCCCGGGTGCTGCAGCGAACTTTCGAGGTTCTGTTTTGATCTCCCGTCCGGATCACCTTGACGTTTAAGAAGCCAACTCCTTCCGGTCCGGGGGGTTCACGGACCTGGTACCCAGCTTCTTCAAACTCAATGGTGGGGGCTGGAATTATGGAGGAAGCCAAAGAAAAAAAGACCTTGATCAGTTTTCAGACATTGAAGAACATTTTAACGCAGGGGTCACCAACCTCTGGGCTGTGTCCCTGTACAGGGCTGCAGCCAGGTTGGAACCGGGCTGCACAAGTGCACACAGCACCACTTGCGCGAGGATGGGTGCACATGCATGCCCCTTGCGCACATGGAGCTGCGTGCACTTGCACACTCAACTGCTGTGTGTGCGGAACCATCCCCTCTCCTCCCCCCCCCGCCATCGCTGCTGGTCTGCAAAGCTGGAAAGGTTGGAGAGCGCTGTTTTAGCTCATCTTGCAGACCGAGATGTCTGTAATAGCTCAGATTTATTTCTTTTTGGAGTGCCAATTATTAATGCCAAGAAACGAAGCCTTATCCTAAACTTTTGCGACGACTTGCTTCAGCAGGAACATTTTAAAGACTCTTACTAAAATTTAACAGACTCTGCCAAGTAAGGACAAGTTTATTGACTGATCCTTTTCCTGATTATTACTTTTTTTTTTTTTTTGGTACTCAAAGTGGCTCCAGGGCCAAGATCGGTGGAGATGTTTTAAAAATAAAACGGTTCAGCACAGACATGACAAAGATTAATGCAGGTTTGGAGAAAGTTAGCTGAGCAATTGCACGGAGTGACCGAGATTCGGGATAGGAGGAAAAAAGGTTGTTCTTCATGTAACAGAACAACAATCCATTCAACTACGGAATGTGATTCGGCAAGATGTTGTGATGACTTCGAAAGGCAATTAGACATCACGGGTATTGGGTATAACTGGACATAATAGCTAAACAGATGCCTATATTCAATTGCCTTTTCAATATCACAGATAGTCCTCAACTTATGACTGATCACTTAACGATCATTCAAAGTCACAACAGACTCCTCCAAGCTATTTAAAAGGCAGGTTCAAAGTTCCAATGGCCACACCCCCTACGGTCACATGGTCATATTTCGGCATTCGGCAACCCGTCCACATTTATAATCATTTGCTGCATCTCGTCATCACAAGACTGCGATTTGTGCGGTTTGTTTTTTTTTTTGCCAGAAACTGGTATTTATTTCTGGTTTCCAACAAAAAAAAGGTCCTTACAGACAATAGATTTGTTTAAGGACTGCAGTGCTTGTTTATCAACTGCCACAAAAAAAACATCATACAATCACATGCAATCATGTGACGAGACCCTCTTCATGACCAGCATGACATACAACTGTCATTCCAGGCTCAAATATGGTGATAGGTTGAGGACTCCTGTAGTCATGTGATTGTTAAGCAACAAGTATGTTTGTTGAACATCATCTCTTGAGTTTTTCAGCTCATCTTCCTGTGCATTACCAGAACAGAGAAGGTGGATACAGGGCTTGGGATTCAAAGGGGAAAAGGTTACTTCAAGGCACATCCTGTAGCCACCTGACTGTGTGTTGTGATTCAGGGTCAGCCTGTGGGTTCGGCAGTTGGGTTGGACGATTCAGAGGAGGAGGAGGGGGGTGTTGAAGAGCTTGCTGAGGGGGCTGGAGAGCTTGCTGATGAGAGCTCTCAGCCAGGCACCTCCCACCTGGTCACGACACAGACCCAGCTGTGTGAGCCTGACAGCGTGGATGAAGGTGACCCACAGCTGGCCCTGTTCAAGGACGCCTGACGCAGGAGGCAGTCAATCAGGAGTAAACAGAGGAAGGCAATGGGGCACCTCGGAAGGAGGCAGAGAGAAGCCACGCCCTGAACTGTTTAAAAGGGGAATGCGTGGGAGGGCTGGTTTGCTGAAGGCAACCGTTTGAATAGTTCCTGTTTCATGGTTCGTGTTTGCTCTCTTTGATCTCTTTGCTCTGTTTATGTTTTTATGTTAATAAATTTGGCAGGCTTAGTTCCAGCCTCTTGCCTTCTTGTAAAAGGGGTTGTCCCTGCCTTATCTGCAGGGCCAGTAGCAAGCTGGTACAGAACACTGTGCCTCCTAAAACCAAACGTATCTTTTCTTAGGTAATTGTACTGCTGTAGTGGAGGTCAATTGTGCAATTATGGCAACTGACCCAGTAGAATAAACAGAACAAAAAGACTTGGAGGTCATCTAGTCCAACCCCCTGCTCAGGCAGGAAACCCTATACCATTTCGGACAAATGGCTATCCAGTCTCTTCTTAAAAACTTCCAGTGTTGGAGCATTCACAACTTCTGGAGGAAAGTCGTTCCACTGGTTAATTGTTCTCACTGTCAGGAAATTTCTCCTTAGTTCTAGGTTGCTTCTCTCCTTGATTCGTTTCCATCCGTTGCTTCTTGTCCTATTACCGATCTTCAACTCCTGTGTTGAAGACCGCAGTTTACTAGCTGATTAAAGGTAAACGACATGCGTGCTAGTCGTTTCCAACTCTAGGGGCCGGTGCTCATCTCCGTTTCAAAGCCGAAGAGCCAGCGCTTGTCCGAGGACGTCTCCGTGGTCATGTGGCTGGCATGACTAGACGCCAAAGGCGCACGGAACGCTGTTACCTTCCCACCATAGTGGTCCCTAGTTTTCTACTTGTATTTTTACGTGCTTTCGAACTGCTAGGTTGGCAGAAGCTGGGACGAGTAACAGGCGCTCACTCTGTTACGCGGCACTTGGGATTCGACCCGCCAAACTGCCGACCTTCTGATCGACAGGTTCAGCGTCCTAACCCACTGAGCCACCGCGTCCCTGATTATCTGGGTCAAAAAGCTGATCCACAATTGGGAAAGAAGCATTGGTCAAAAGCCTAAGTAATTTGAGTTAGAAAACATTGCTCCTGGGTGATTGCAAACCAGCAAATCCACAAGAGAATACATGCAAGACTTTAATAGAGGATCATGAGAAAGATGAAATTTTAAAAAATAAACCTTAAAAGTGAGTATTATGTTAAGCTTTAAAATAAGTACCAGATCTGGATGAGCAGAAGTCAACTAATAATCAACCAATTGTAATAAAACTCAGATGAATACATATTTAAATATGAGCCCATCCTTCTTACCATCTTCATCATTGGAAATAACTACAGAAGCCTTATTATTTTTCCCAACAGTAGCCCCACTCCAGTGGTTTCCTTGGGGTTCGCTCAGATATATCCGGAATCTCTCCTCCGGTTCAAAGGCAGAGTCATCCTTAATAATGATAGTGCAGTTCTTTACCTAAAGTCAAAGATATTACAGTAACGATTGGGAAGCAGTCCGCATAATTCATTAATTTAAAAAGCAAGCCTTATGCAGATCGTCCCAAAGGTGCTTTTTTCACGAGGCAACTGGACTTTCCAGTTACAAGAAAGTCCAGTTGCCTCGTGGAAAAAGCACCTTTGGGGCAACCCTGACCTGGATGACTGGGAATCTCCATAGATATCTTGTACAAGTAGTCCACAATTTACGACCACAACTGAGTCCAAAATTTATGTTGCTAAAGCGAGAAATTTGTTAAGTGCCCCATTTTAGGACGTTTCTTGTCACACTTGTTAACTGAATAACTGCAGTTGTTAAATTAGCAACAGGGCTGTTAAGGGAATCTGGTTTCCCCATTGACGTTGCTTGTCAGACGGTCGCAAAAGGGGATCACGCAACCCCGGGACGCTGCAACCGTCATAAATATAAGTCAGTCATCAAGCATCTGAATATAAATCATGTGACCATGGGGATGCTGCAAAGGTCATAAGTGTGACAAATGGTCATCGGTCAACTTTTTCCAATGCCGTTGTAACTTTGGTCACTAAATGAACTGTCGTAAGTTGAGGACTTACCCGTAAAGCTAATTAAATTTCAAGGCATCTGACAATAAGACTACAGCTCATGACCACAATTGACCCCCAAAATTTGATAACCAGCAGAGTTGTTAAGTAAGTGGTGCCCCATTTTACGACCTTTTTGCTACAGCCATTAAGCGAGTCATTGCAGTTGTTAAAGAGAATCGTGTGGTTGTTAAGTGAATCTGGCTTCCCCCGTTGACTTTGCTTGTCAGAAGCTGATGGGAAGGTCGTAAAAGGGGATCACATGACCACAGGACAGCGCAACTGTCATAAGTACATGCAGGTTGCCAAGCATTCAAATTTTTGATCATGTGACCATGGGGCTGCTGCAACGGTCGTAACTGTGATAAATGGTTGTAACACTTTGTCAAGGTAATGATTTAGAAGATAACCAGCTTGTATAACGTGAGATGAATGATGCAATGTTAAGAATAACTCAGCAGGAGTCTGTATCCCTTTAAGACAGGGGTAGGCAACCTTGGCTCTTTTATGACTCGTGGACTTCAACTCCCAGAATTCCTGGCTCAGGAATTCTGGGAGTTGAAGTCCACGAGTCATAAAAGAGCCACGGTTGCCTACCCCTGCCTTAAGAGCTTGCGTATAAAAGGGAAGGCCTTGCTGGAGTCTTTGTCTCTCATCCGTTTCCTATGTATTTTGTTTCTAGTGTATATTGTAGATGGTGTAATACAAACCACCATTTAATACAAACCACTGTTTATTGTATTTACTCCTGGGTTACCTCAGCACAATAAGAGTGTGCATGCTCTGACACTCTTCCCACCCACCCCCCAGTGTTTTTGTAACTTTGAACGGTGACTAAACAAGTAGCTGTAAGCCAAGGACTACCGGTAATAAAAGACAAATCGGGAATAATGGCTAAGAAACAAAATGACAGGTTGTCACTGAAAGAAATTGTTTCAAACCAAGGCTATGAGAAGGAATTATTCAGCGGCCGTCTCAGAGCAGCGAAAGCTACTAGAGGCTGGAAATGGCAGTAGGAGATGACCTGGCTGAGCCCGAGGGAGGAATCAAATGCGTCATCAGTTACGAGTCCCTGCGTGCCCACAAGAGATCGAAGTCCAGCCCACCTTGAATTCCTTCCTGTTTTTTAATTCCCGCTAATTTCCCTTGACTGTTAGTAGTTCAGATTCTTGTAGAGAGCTTACGCTTGCAATAAATCTTTATACTCATTTGAACTGCCTGAATCTCCTGCTTTCCCCAGCGCTTGACAATGGCTTCCTTTAGGCAGGGGAGGTTTACAAAACAGATGAGGCCGTGAAGGAGCCTTATCTTATGTCCCATTGGCTGTTGGCAGCACCAGAAAGGAACCACTTTGCCAAAACTAGCCGAATCGTCCCTTTTAATTAGATCGGAAGTATCTCAGTAGCAGAAGTACAGGCTCTGTAGCTTTGCCTTTAATTTAGCCATTCAGCTGTAATTGAAAGCAGAGATCAGATTAATCGTGCCTGAACTTAGTATTCATTGAGGGCCCGTTTTAACTGCATTAAATTATGTTATTCTGCTGTTAAATGATCACAGGCCCAAGATGGAAAAATAATGGAAAGGTGATGAAAAAAGAAGCAGAGAGATCCACCAGGATTTCCCTCAACTAGGTCTTTTCATCCTTCACTCAACGGCCATGCTACCCCACAGACTAGTTGTGGTGGGTGGGAAAAATAGGAGAAAGGAGTGCAAAATACATATTATGTTGAGCTCCTGGAGGAAATTAACTCACAAAAAACAAACAAAACATGTGTGTCAAAGAACAATCATTTTAAGAGGGGAATAAGAGTTAAGAGATTTGACTGCAGCAACTTCCGAGGAGGTGCTAAACAGAAGTATTATTTAAGCGCGATCAAGCGAACCAATTTCTTCTTAGACCAGGGCTGGGCCAAAGCTCAGTGATACAGTGACCAAAATCTTTAATGGAAGAGACAGTTTGGTCTAGTGGTGAAAGCAACAGGCTAGAAACTAGGATACTATGACTTCCAATCCCACCTTTGGCATGAAAGCTGGCTAGGTGACTTTGGGCCAGTCACCGGGAGACTGTGAGTTCTAGTCCCGCCTTGGGCCTGAAAGCCAATGGGTGACTTTATTTATTTATAATTGAATTTCTATGCCGCCCTTCTCCTGAAGGACTCAGGGCGGTGTACAGGGCAGTAAAAGCTTTACATACAAGAGTTAAAATGAAATTAGATTAATTAAGCCCTAACAATAAATAATTAAAAATACCCCAAACCCTTAAACCAGGCCGGCCTGTTCAAATAAACAGGTTTTCAGATCCTGGCGGAAAGAGCCAAGGTCGGGAGACTGTGAGTTCTAGTTCTGCTTTAGGCTTGAAAGCCAGTTGGGTGACTTTGGGCCAGTCAGACTCTCTCTCAGCCCAGCCCACCTCGCAGGGTTGTTGTTGTGGAGAAAACAGGAGGAGGTATTTGGCATTTCTGCTGATTTATTTATAAAAAAATAATGAGGATGGGATAAACAATTTTTAAAAAGCAGAAGTTTCCTTCCATTTTGAGGTAGGAAACATACGCCCTAAACTCTAAAACATATGTCACAGGATAAAACTTCTAATAATTCTTCCAACCATCTGCCTGCAAGAGAAATAACCCCCAGCTCTGCCAATGTAGATGACACAGCCGAATATATCTTCACAAATTGTGCCTCAGCCCCCCCACCCCACCCCCAGTCCATTTGTCTTCGACGGACTTATTCTTCAAGAGAATAAAATGCATTTAAGTTGAGTCATAACCCACGTTTCCATTTCATATGTTTCTTTACCCAGGAAAAAAAAATTACATGTTTTCCTTGCCACAAGTCTGACCTGACAGATTGCAGCAGTTCTGAAACTCAGCCAAGGGCTTGAAGTTGATGGCTCTCCACGTTAAACCCTCAGTTCTCTGCCAGCTACATTCACTCACCTTCTCCCCTTTCAAAAATGTGACCCGCGATTCTTCAGCGTTTCTCCTTTCCTCAAAATCCTCCATGACCCTTGCGGTCTGACTCTGTGTATGGCACCTGACTGACGATTCGTAGCTTAAGTCTCCAGAACGGATAACAGGAACGTGTAGGACACGGTCCTTCTCTTTCACAGAGTAGGTATCTTTACTGAACTTCATGTTTGGTACTGTGAAGGAAGAGGAGGAGGAGGAGACAGAGAAAAGGTAGAGAAAGGGGAAAAGAAAGGAGAGGAGGAGGAGGAAGAGGAGGAGGGGAAGGGAAGGGAAGGGAAGGGAAGGAAGGAAGGAAGGAAGGAAGGAAGGAAGGAGACAGCATAACTTTTAGAAACATGAAATAAGTCAAGGTTCCCTTTCTCAACTCAATGTCCTCCAGAAGCACCAGATTTTCAAGTATCGTGGAAGGTAAGCCCAACATCTGAAGGGCTTTAGGCTGTGGAAAGCTCTGCTGGAACATGTGTTGGGTATTGTTTGATGTTATTATTATTATTATTTATTAAATTTATATACCGCCCTATTCCCGTAGGACTCAGGGTGGTTTACAGGGAAAATGAAAAGCATAACATACAAAAATCAAAATCAGTTAAAACAATTAATCAATTCAAGTCCCTGAAATTTAAAACTAAAGCCCAATTAAAAATTACAACCCCTCAGTCTGGGCCAGACAGCTCGAAGAGCCAAGTTTTCAGGTCCCGGCGAAATGAACGAAGGTCGGGGGCAGTCCTAAGTTCCATGGGAAGTTGGTTCCATAGGGCCGGCGCACCCACAGAGAACGCCCTTCCCCTGGGAATAACCCGCCGGCATTCCTTAAGCGGCGGTACCCTGAGAAGGCCCTCCCTGTGGGAGCGCACAGGACGATGGGAAGTTGATGCCGGCAGCAGGTGTTCCCTTAGATCAGACATGTCAAACACAAGGCCCGGGGGGCCAGATCCGGCCCGCAAAGTGGTTTCATGTGGCCCGCGAAGCCATCCTGGAAACAGTGAGGGAACGGCCCCCACTGCCTTGGCCCTGGCCCAGAGACCCTCCTCCTGCCAGAGACCCTCAGATCTGTCCCACTCCTGCCCAGGCCCCCATAGGTACCCTTGATGCCAACGATGCAGAGCTGGCCACGCCCACCCAGTAGGCCACGCCCACCAAGACCACACCCACCCGGCCCCTTGAGGGCAACCGCAATACTGATGCGGCCCTCAATGAAATTGAGTTTGACACCCCTGCCTTAGATAATCCGGACCCTAGCCATTTAGAGCTTTATAGGTCATAAAAAAACCCAAAAAAGAGAAAAATAAATATAGGGTTGAAGGAAAGGATTGAGCAGAAGTTAAGTCCACTAGGTGGAAGCTGGGCCAAAATTGGGAATTTCTATGTCGAACATTTGTGTATAAAAGAAAAGAGCCTTGAAATTGCTTGAATAATCTTTTTTTTTTCCCCTGTCTGAATGTATGGTGTAACAACAATTGTGGAACTCCATAATTCCCAGTGTAAGACAATTTAGAGTTAAGGGCACATGTGCTAAATGCCTTCTCGGGCAAATGCGCAGAAGTCTGCTGTACATTACAAACATCCCTGATGTCGCCTCAAGGATGATTGAATTATATTCTCACAGAACCACAGATTAACAGCAATCTTAGAAATGCATGACCTTCTTCCAGGAAGGGTTGAAGCCAGAGAGAGCACCTGACTTGAGATTTTAATAGAATAGATAGAACAACACCAACTTTGCCCGTGGCAAGAGAATATATTGTGATTTCAGACCCAGTAGGCTCACACCATCTTCAGAATCCCAACGTCGTTCAGTCTTTCCCAACTCTTGAGTCTAAACCAGGGGTAGGCAACCTCGGCTCTTTTATGACTCGTGGACTTCATCTCCCAGAATTCCTGAGCCAGCCATGCTGAGGGGAAAGGGAGAGTTTCCAAGCTGATCCATGCTGGCTCAGGAATTCTGGGAGTTGAAGTGCCCGAGTCATAAAAGAGCCGAGGTTGCCTACCCCTGGTCTAAACCAACTTAAGCATTAAAGCAGCCTGGGTGAAACCAGGTATGCCTGGTTTCCACTGGCATTAATTTAGCATTTGCTCATCTACTTACCATCCTGGAAGGTGTCGTTAATGGCCACCACCGCTTGAAAAGGTTTGGCCAGCTCTGCTCCTTGAGGGGAACTCAAATAGACCACAAAGGTCTCCACCCCTTCAATCACCGGGGACTGTGCATCATCCAGAATAGTCAAGGTGCAATACTAATGGGGGATAAAAGAAATAAAACAACAGATTCCATAAAGATATATAACCTTTCTTTGATTTATGGTCCCGTTTTGTTTCGTACAACTCAAGGTGGCGGTACATAACGCTTCCTCTCTGGTTTCTGCAAAACAACAGCCCTGTGAGGTGGGTTGGACTGAGAGAGAGTCATCTACCCTGCTCCACGCCTAAGGAAGGATTAGAATTCACAATGACCATTTCCAATCTATCACTTTAATAACTATACCAGATTAGCTCTTCATAATGAAGTCAGGCTCAACCCTTAGTCCAGGGGTAGGCAACTTTGGCCCTTTTATGACTCGTGGACTTCAACTCCCAGAATTCCTGAGCCAGCATGGCTCAGCTTGGAAACCTTTCCCTTTCCCCTCAGCCTGGCTGGCTCAGGAATTCTGGGAGTTGAAGTCCACGATTCCTTTCAGGATATATTCATATTGTTTCCTCTACAGCAGCAGTCCCCAACCCCCGGTCCGTGGACCAGTACCGGGCCGCAGCATGCCAGCAACCGGTCCGTGCAAACAAGCAAAGCCCCATCCGTGGGATGCAGGCAGCACACAAAACCACACACTCTCCGGTCCACGGAAAAACCTCTCTCCACGGAACCGGTCCCTGGTGCCCAAAGGGTTGGGGACCTCTGCTCTACAGTCATTATGTTTTCATAACAGAATAGCAAGAGTTGGAAAGGACCTTGGAGGTCTTCTAGTCCAACCCCCTGCTCAAGCGGGAGACCCTAACCCAGACGTGTCAAACACAAGGCCCGGGGGCCGGATGTGGCCCGTGAAGTGGTTTCATGAGGCCCGCGAAGCCATCCTGGAAACAGTGAGGGAACGGCCCCCACTGCCTTGGCCCTGGCCCAGAGACCCTCCTCCTGCCAGAGACCCTCAGATCTCTCCCACTCTTGCCCAGGCCCCCATAGGCACCCTTGATGCGAACGATGTAGAGCTGGCCACGCCCACCCAGTAGGCCATACACACTCTAGCCACGCCCACCCAGTAGGCCACGCCCACCCTGGCCACACCCACCTGGCCCCTTGAGGGCAACCGCAATGCTGATGCGGCCCTCAATGAAATTGAGTTTGACACCCCTGCGGCCTAACCCATTTCACACGAACAGTTGCCCAATCTCTTCTTCAAAACCTCCAGTGCTGGAGCACCCACAACGTCTGGAGGCATCTGGATTTGTGGCTGGTTTCCCATCCAAGGTTCAACCCTGCATATATTTGAGATCCTCTAATGCCCCCCAGATGCCACCAATGGCCCTACATATAAAAAAATGCTACCCTCCCTGTGTAAACGTAGGCGAGAGGAAGACAGGCAGAAAAGAGAAAGCAGTTTTAGAACACAGGCAGCCTTTTCACGGCCAAGCGAGTTGTTCAGCGAGCTTTGCCCCCGTTTTACGACCTTTCTTGGCACAGTGGTTAAGTGAATCACTGCAGTTGTTAAGTTAGCAACACGGCTGCTAAGTAAATCTGGCTTCCCCACTGACTTTGCTCGTCAGAAAGGTCACACAAAAGGAGATCATGTGATCCTGGGACACTGTAACCGTCATAAATATGAGCCAGTTGCCAAGTGTCCGAATTTTGATTACGTGACCATGAGGATGCTGCAATGGTCCGAAGCAGGATAAACAGCCATAAAAAAGCCATAACACCAGCTGCCTGCAATTAGTGCAGGTTTGCATCCCACCAGGCTCAAGGTTGACTCAGCCTTCCATCCTTCCGAGGGAGGTAAAATGAGGACCCAGATTGTTGGGGGCAATTAAGCTGACTTAGTAATAATGCCGCTTGGGGTGTGTGTGTGAAAGCCCTAATAAGCAGGCATATACATAGAATGAAGGCTACTGCTAAGCTTGTAAGCCGCCCTGAGTCTTCGGAGAAGGGCGGGATATAAATGGAATTAAAATAATAATAATTTTAAAAAATCGGGTTTTTTCAATGCCGTTGTAACTCCAAATGGTCGCTAAACAGATTGTTGTAAGTCGAAAATCGCCTGCCCCTTAGTTTTATTAACAGTGTTAGCTTTCATTTATAAGTACCTGCTTTCCTTACAGTTAGATTTTCTGTTCCTCAACCTTGGCAACTTTAAGATGTGTGTGGACTTCAACTCCCAGAATTCCTCTGTGTGTGTGTGTGTGTGTGTGTGTGTGTGTGTGTGTGTGTGTGTGTGTGTGTGTCTGTCTGTCTGTCTGTCTGTCTGTCTGTGTGTAAGGAATTAAAGTTGCCAAGTTTGGGAAACACTGTATGAAATGGATTGTATCGTCTATTTGCAGGCATTCCCTAAAGAAATATGTCTGTATTTGGCCCTTAGCTTTTTAATTCTGATCTACATAATGACACTGAGCTGATGGGTCTCAAGAGAGGATTAATTGGAGGAAGGGTGTGTGCAAAACAAGTTCATTTCACTGTTATTCTCTTTGATAGCTCCCAACAGCTATTGGCTGACGGTTACCAGTTCCTTTCCCAAGTAAGGCTTACCAGAATAATTTGGAAATGTATTGGAGTATATCAAAACACATTTCAAGGTGCCTAATAAAACAAAGAGGACTACATTCATTTGACAGTCCTAAATTTGTCCAGGTTCTGGGTCCTGTGCAACATTTTCAATCTAGGAACAGACCATTCGGAATAATTTTTCTGTGATGTGCTCTGAGATCTAATCCTTCCATTACAATTAGAAAAAAATAGCCATACCTCCTCAGTTCTCCCTGGACGAAATTCAACCTTCTTGGAGCTGGGAATGTAATCAAATCCTGGAGTAGCAGATGGTGGATCTGATGTGCGAGTAGCGCACCAGACAGAGGTAGGAGTGGAGAGATCAGACCCGTGCCTCGTAATTGGGATTTCGATAATCCCTAGCAGGAAAACGAAGGAGGATTTGAAAGCAATTAATTTCAAATAAAAGCAGAGAAGATTATTGCTGCTTGTACCACATTTCCAAAAGACACTGTGGGTCCTTACTTCTATGTGCCTTAAACTGTTCTGAAGTGAACATCTTCATGGAAGGGAATCAAACTGGATACGTATAATAAACTGCCCAGAGTCACGTAGGTGAAATGGAGGGTGTAGAAATGTGATTGACAGACAGACAGATAAGATAGATAGATAGATAGATAGATAGATAGATAGATAGATAGATAGATAGATAGATAGATAGATGAGATAGAGATATTGATATATATTGATAGATGAGATATATTGATATATTGATATGGATAGAGATATTGAGTTATAGATATTGATATAGATATATTGATATACATATAGATGATTGATATATTCAGATATAAATATTGATAGAGATATTGATATAGATATTCATAGATACAGATGATTTAGATATTGATGTAGATATTGATATATTGATAGGTATATTGATATTGATATAGATAGATCAATCTATTGATATAGATATTGATATATTCATATATATATATATATATATATATATATATATATATATATATATATGTATATATATATATATATGTATATATATATATATATATGTATGTATATATATGTATGTATGTGTGTGTGTATATATATATATATATATATATATATGTGTGTGTGTGTGTGTGTGTGTGAGTGTGTGTGTGTGTGTGTCAGAATCCATTTATATTCCATTCCTAAACCCCTATCTGTGCAACCCTAAATCTCACCCCTTACTGGATTCTGACATTCCCAAGGAGGAGAAGAGAAGGTGTTAATTGGCCATCCCTATCCATTAGATGCAAGGTTGTTTATTCAGCCTGCCTGCAGGCCATCATCAAAGACCAGGGAAAGAACCTTTGAACTGAGAAGAACAAAGAAAGAGGGGTGCGTGTGAAGAGATTCTGGTTTGTATCTTCAATTGGAATTTGAAGGGGAGGAAGCAAATGTTGTAAATGCATGGAAATCCTCTTTTCCCATGGAAGGTTTTGACACATGAAACTTAATTGATCCGGGACTGACCAAATGGACTGAGGGGAGGGGTTTTTACTCGGGGACACTTTAAAAGAATCAATCTGCGATACAGTTTCCAGATCCTGTCCAGATTATCCACTGTCAGTCATGTTTTAGTAAAAGTTCCTGCTTGGACAATCCTGTCTCCAAGAGTTCTTCTTTCCTAAGATGTGCATTGGGGTGGGTCCTGACATTATATATAGATATATGATATATTGATATATTCAGATAGATATAAATGATATAGATATTGATAGAAATATTGATATAGATGATAGATTTAGATATTGATATATTGATAGAGATATTGATAGATTGATAAATATATTAAGATAGATAGATAGATAGATAGATAGATAGATAGATAGATAGATAGATAGATAGATAGATAGATAGAGGTTTTTTTACAGATTCCACCCCCATCCCCACCTCTACCAATACCAACTAATCACAAGTTCAAAGAGCTCAGCTGGGCTAACTTTAAATGTAAGTCTTCTCCCATTAAGTGGGCATCACAGAAACCAGCCCAATTCCATACATTGTACAGGTAGTTCTCGTCTTAATGACCACAACTGAGCTCAAAATTTCTAAGCAAGGCAATTGTTAAGTGAGTTTTTGTCAAGCATAGGAAATCAGGAGCCAAGGCAGTTCAAACGAATATGGGTTTATTGCAAGCTGAAGCTCTCTGTGAAAATCTGAACTACTAACCGTCAAGAACAAATTTGCGTTAGGTAAGAGTCAATGGAATTCAAGGTGGGCTGGACTTTGATCTTTTCTGAGTACGAAGGTACTCAAGACTTATGACATGCTTGACCTCCCCCCTCCCAGGCTCAGCAATGTTCATCTACAGTTTTGCTCCATTTTACGACCTTTTTGCCTCAGTTGTTAAGCGAATCACTGGAGCTGTTACGTAAATCATGTAGTGGTTAAGGAAATCAGGGTTCTTTCGCTTGTTAGAAGTCTTCTGGGAAGGTTACAAATGGTGACTGCACAACCCCGGGACAATGCAACTGTCAGAAACACATGCCAGTTGCCGAGCGCCCAAATTCTGATCACATGACCCTAGGGATGCTGCAATGGTCATAAGTGTGAAAAGTGGTCATGTCCCTTTTTTCAGTGTGTTCTAACTTCAAATGGTCACTGAACAAATGGTTGTAAGCCAAGGACCATGTGTATACCATGTTTCCCCAAAAATAAGACCGGGTCTTTTTTTTTTTTGCTTCCAAAAGAGGCACCAGGTCTTACCAGTCCACTTCTTCTGGGACTGAAGGAGCAGCTGATTCAATTCATAACTCGGTTGTCAGCTGCAGAGGCCTTCCGGAAAGGCCTGTGACTGAGAAATGCAGGCCTGGCTGCAGAAGACGCCTCAGAAGAGGTGGGCTTGTGAGGAGAGGTAAGTGGATACAGGGTGCATGGGGCAGATCAACACCACCACCTCAGCTTGATTTTTAAGTGTGTGCCTCACCCCAAATCTAGGGCTTATTTTGGGGGGTAGGGCTTATATTAGGCCCACTCCCCCCAAAAAATCAAGCTAGGGCTTATTTTCGGGGTAGGCCTTACCTTCGGGAAAACAGGGGTACCTTTTTTGTGCATTAAATGTAAACGGGATAATACAACATACTGCAAGAGAGAAATAATTCCCGCATTATACCTGCATCCTCGCTAATGCTAAAAGTTGCGCTTCCGAGCGATACAGTAGAAGCATCATTGGGACCGCTGATCAGAACTTTAGCCAAAGCGATGCTTCCAAGACGAGCATTCTCGGACGCATCGGTGAGAGCAACTGCAAATTCTTCCTCCTCTTCGTATTCGCTGTCGTCAACCAGCTTCACATCGCAAGTTGTCATTGTGACACCAGGCCCCAAGACGACCCGGTACTCATTGGACATTCCCCGGGACTTAAAGTCTGAGCCAGACTCCAGGGCGTATGCGCTGCTGCCTTTGGCAGTTTTTGAGATGGTGTAGCATATGGCAGAGACGATGCTGCTAGAATCCCCTACAATATATTGCAGAGAAAAAATAATACTGCTTATTTTTTCGTATTAAAAATGATCAAGAAACATACTTCTCGCGAGATTCGTTTGCTAAAATGTAAGGTTTTTTTTCTTAAAAGTAATCGTAATTATATCTCGATCATGGGTATGTTGAAAAAGAAGCAGGTAATTCGGAATGAAATTAGTTTCTTAATGAATTGTATCTGTTTAAGGTTGAAGAAGGAGAATACAATTCGGAAAAGGGAAGATCAAAGAAATGTATGATTAATTAATATACCAGTTATGGAATTATCAAAATCGATCATTACGGACTGTTAATTAATTATTATTGTGGTTTTTTTTCAAATATATATAAACCAAGAGAACACGCTGTACAGCAGACACTGGAGATTGTTATTGTAAAAAAAACCCAATCAAATGTTGTTGCTTTTTAACAAAAACGATGGAAATTTTGGACTCAATTCTGATCGTTAAGTCGAGGACTCTCTGCAGCCTGAACTAAAACACGACTGCCTTCTATGGGCAGTTCCTCTGTGTCAACAAACCTTTCCTCTCAATGGGGACGGAGAGGATGCTGGCACTCTCACTGGTGTGGTAGACCTTCTTGTCAAACTGCAGGGTGGGCTCATCTTCTGCATCGTTAATGAAGACTTGGGTTTCAGTCATGTCCCCCAGCAAGGCATACGCTGGCATACTCAGCTCAACGGTGAAACTCTCTACCCCTTCAAAGACGGCATCATCGTTGATAACAATGGTGCAGGTTTTGAAGTCTTCCCATTCATCAAACTGCACCTGGATGGGATGAAAAGTGAGAGCAGGGCTGGGCATGGACTTCACCCAGAGGTGGAGAAAGGTATTCCAAAGTCAGTGAATACTCCATCTTTACTAGGACTGACAGATTTGATTTCGGCTCAGCGCTATGCAGATGAGCATCAGGATAGTGAAACGTTTTTTTTTAAGACTTGTAATAATCTCGGCTCTGGGTATGGGTCAAATCAAACCTTTAACTGCCAGTCTTAAGCACGCGTGGTTCACGCTTCATTAGTCACATCCCATGATACACTTCCCCTTGCCATTGAAATACTAGAGCTCGGGTCTCATGGATCGAGATAAAATTTAAACTTTCCAAACATCCCCAGACAGTGGTATGTAGCAACTGTCTCAGTGAGCGCCCTCCAAACATGTGGACTTCAATTCCCATAATCCCTCAGCCACAAGGGCTATTGTGTTTTGAAGCCACTCATTCAGAGAATGTTCCGGTTGCCCACTCAAGTTCCCTCTTCCTGAACGCAGGGTAAGAAATTCCCTTTTATAGGTCTCGATTTCAGTATAGCTGGGGTACTCTGGCATGAGCTTTTGAGTTCCCTTAGGCTAGCCAGGGGTTCCCCAAACTTGGCAATTTTAAGTTCTGTGAACTTCAACTCACCTTTTAAGACTTGTGGACTTCAACTCCCAGAATTCCATGACTGGTTGAGGAATTCTGGGAGTTGAAGTCCACAAGTCTTAAAGTTGCCAAGTTTGTGCCACAAACAGCCAGAAGCTTGATCTTCAGTGATGATTGTTGCCTCAACATAATTTCCTGATCATGCTAGGAGGTAGTCTAGCCCAGAGCTTTTCAACCAGTGGTACGGGTACCACCTGTGGTACCTTGGCACCTGGCAGGTGGTACGCGACCATCCTAGAAAAGTGGTAGCAGGGGAGGGGAATGAGCTGAATCGGTGGCAGCACTGTACAAGCCTGAGCGAGAGATGGCTGGAGCTGCAGGGCTCAGCAGAAGCGCCAGGATCAGCCCTTCGGGGCTGTCAGGGCTCAGTGGAAGCACCAGGATCAGCGCCAGGATCCAGCTGGAGCTCGGTGCTGATCCTGGTGCTTCTGAGCCCAGAAGAAGCGCTGATCAGCTGGAATGTTGCAGCATCTCCAGGGTCTTGTGATTTACATTCAGATGCTTGGCAACTGATTCATATTTATGACGGTCACAGTGTCCCAGGGTCATGTGAAGTGACCAAAACCTGCTGCAACCACCCAGCAGATGTGGGAGGGGGAATAAAAACCAAACACCCCTCACCCCTGCTGCCAATCCTCAACAGAAATGCTCACAACAATGAAAACCTCGGACAAGAGGAAGAGCGCCACCAGGCTGGGAGGCAGGCGTCTTGCTCGGCTGTGGCTTGGGGGGCACTTTTTTCAATGCCACTGTAACTTTGAACAGTCACTAAGCAAATTATTGTAAGTTGAGGACTACCTGTACTTCATCATTTTTCCCCTTTTTTTGGTCATCAAGTTTTTGACACCTTGCTAGCGACTGGTGGTACTCGGATGTTGCCATATCCTAAAAGTGGTACAATGGGTGAAAAGGTTGAAAAGCCCTGGTCTAGCCCAGTGTTCCTTAAATTGAGACAAGCCTTTTGGTTCCAGAACTTCTACTGGGCTATACAATAAATTTCCTGCACCCACCTGGCTAGCGAATTCAAGGTAGTCCTGTTCCCCTGGCTGAGAACTTGAAGCGGATGTGGCCGTTCCCTGTTCTGTGCGGCACAGGACAATAGCATATTGTTTGAGGTTTCCTGCCCTCTTCACAGCCACACTGATGGAACCGGCCTTTTCACTGATGTTGTAGCTGGAAAGAAAGAGGGACAGAAATGGCTTCCTTCAGGTCACAGAATAGGAACAACCCAAGATTTGCGGATCACAAAGGAATGCATTGGAATGAGTCGTCCCCAATTTGGTATTTATGTCAAGACTTCTGTTAGGAAGCTTATCCTGTGTGTCTTTTAGTCTATTGTTCCCAGTAGCAAATGAAGAAGTCAACTTGCAATTTATAACAACTTAATTCACTTAAATGTGCTTGCTTTCGTTTTATTGAAAATGTGAAATCTGCCTTCATTTGGGGTAATTCAATCTAATCAAATTCACTGAATTCAACTCCAGGGGGAAAAAAAAAGGACAATAAGAGAGAGAAATGCGCCGAAATTCAGCTTGGCAAAAGCCCAGATGCAACACCAGGCAAGTTAAATAAAACCTCTTGGAGCACATTATCAACAAATCACACATAAATATACCACTAGCTGAGGTAAAAATGAATGCGAAACGCTTTGTTCAACACATGAACATTTAAGCCCACTTCTTCATCCATGGTCCACTTGCATCTCTCTTCTCCTACATGAGGGGCTTGCAATTTCCTCGTCACTTTCTTGTTTAATGAAGAGAAGGGCTAGGGGTGACATGACAGCAGCGTTCCAATATCTCAGGGGCTGCCCCAAAGAAGAGGGAGTCAAGCTATTCTCCAAAGCGCCTGAAGGCAGGAGAAGAAGCAACGGATGGAAACTAAGCAAGGAGAGAAGCAACCTAGAACTAAGGAGAAATTTCCTGACAGTTAGAACAATTAACCAGTGGAAGTTTTTAAGTGATTGGATATCCATCTGTCTGAAATGGTAATCGTCTCCTGCTTGACCAGGGGGTTGGACTAGAAGACCTCCAAGGTCCCTTCCAACTATGTCAGACATGTCAAACACAAGACCCGGGGGCCGGATCCGGCCCGCGAAGTGGTTTCATGCGGCCCGCAAAGCCATCCTGGAAACAGTGAGGGAACGGCCCCCACTGCCTTGGCCCTGGCCCAGAGACCCTCCTTCTGCCAGAGACCCTCAGATCAGTCCCACTCCTGCCCAGGCCCCCATAGGCACCCTTGATGCCAACGATGTAGAGCTGGCCACGCCCACCCAGTAGGCCATACGCACTCTAGCCACGCCGACCCAGTAGGCCACGCCCACCCTGGCCACACCCACCCGGCCCCCTGAGGGCAACCGCAATGCTGATGCGGCCCTCAATGAAATTGAGTTTGACACCCCTGAACTATGTTATTCTGTTATTCCGTTATTTCCAGCATCTTTGCTTTCTAGCAACAGCATACGACACACTGTGTCACATGACATTCCAGAAGTTTTTACTCTGATTCAAAGCGGTTTTTCATATGTGGTTTACTTAAAATATTAATTTTTCTGAAATAAGGTACTTTGCAGTGGGTTAGGACGCTAAGCTTGTCGATCAGAAGGTCAGCAGTTTGGCGGGTCGAATCCCGAGTGCTGCGTAGCAGAGTGAGCGCCTGTTACTCGTCCCAGCTTCTGCCTACCTAGCAGTTCGAAAGCACGTAAAAATGCAAGTAGAAAAATAGGGACCACTATGGTGGGAAGGTAACAGCGTTCCGTGCGCCTTTGGTGTCTAGTCATGCTGGCCACATGACCACGGAGATGTCCTTGGACAAGCGCTGGCTCTTCGGCCTTGAAATGGAGATGAGCACCAGCCCCTAGAGTCGGAAACAACTAGCACGCATGTGCAGGGGAACCTTTACCTTTTACTTATTAAAGCCGCCATCCGTAAGAAAGAAGGAACTTGCTAGCTGCCGACTATAAACATGCTATGGCATCGTTAACAGTAAGAATTCAGTCAAATGGCCGAATAATTTACATTTATGCATTGTATTGAGAAAACGGTGGTAAGTGGGGTACCTCATTTGTTGAAAGCTGATAAGGGACCATTGAATATGGAAGATATTATCAGTGACAATACTCGGTTTGCTGTCCTTCACCAGAAACTGGAAACTATCTTCTGTCCTTTGAATATTCTCTTCGTGCAACACGTATTGGATCAATCCCAAATTCACGTCCTCTGTTAGAAAAAGACTTCAACAAATTAATCCAGGAATCAAAGGTCATTTTTTTTACATCCTTTGCAAACCACGATAATAGCCTCCACGCTAATCTAATCTGGCTACAGAACAATCCCTGTTGCTCAAAGGGGATTTCACCCTATCTCAGCCAATAAATGCAATTTTTTTTGTAAAATGATCCATGCTGGGGAACACTATTCATTTCATCTAGAGCCTAACAGAGCCTCAACTAAGGATGACCAAATAAACAAGGTTCTTAGGGGCTGCAGCATTCAAGAAATTGCCGACTCCAGTGAGCCACCCATAAAAACAAACTCTATTTTGTGCCTCATTAGGAAAGGGAAAAATCAAACTGACCATATTTTAATTATTTTCTAAGGATCTATCTGGCCACTCTCAGAATACCGGTCATTGAGTTTCAAAAAGATATTTTAGGACTGTTATAAAAAATAAAAAAAAGGAAGAAAGCACCAGACTGGAACCACAGCAACATAAAAAATTAAGTACTGAAATTAGAGAAGAATTGTATAAACTGAACCTCGATACAGAAGGGAAATGTTTCCTCTTTTTTCTGAATCTAAGAATATTTATTTATTTATTTATTTATTTATTTATTTATTTATTTATTTATTTATTTATTTATTTATTTATTTATTTTTGGATTTATATACCGCCCTTTCCCGAAGGACTCAGGGCGGTTTACAGGGTATTTAAAACAAAGTTCAATACAAAAGTTAAAAACAATTTTAAAAGATTAAATCAATCCCTGGAAAAAAAATAAAAACCCCAATTAAAATTAAAATTCTCAGCCTGGGCCGGAGAGCGCGAAGAGCCAGGTCTTCAGGTCCCGGTGACATGAATGGAGGTCGGGGGCAGTCCTAAGCTCCACGGGCAGCTGGTTCCAGAGGGCAGGCGCACCCATATAGAATGAAGGCTATTGCTAAGCACATTTGATTTGTGCTTCTTAGATTGTAAGCCGCCCTGAGTCTTCAGAGAAGGGCGGGATATAAATGGGATTAAAAAAAAAAGAAGCTTCTTGGTTGAGAAGCGAAGTGTTTTCAAGAAAAAAAAATCAAGGAAGTCCAGTTGCCTTTTTGGAAAAGCACCTTTGGGGCAACCATGACCTGGATGACTGAGAATCTCCATAGACATTTTCCCCGATTGTCAAATTCAGAGTTCTGCTTTGCCATTTTTTCCCCCCAAGCGGGTCTGTTGCCAAAAAAATGGCTGAGTCATGTTCAATCTTCTCTATATTATCCAGGTTCATTCAGCCTCTCCTTCCATTCCTCCAAGAAAAAAGGACTAGGCTAGCAAAGAGGCACGACGCCAACGAGCAAATGCCAACATGGCTTATACCTTGGGTAAAGGTAGTCACCATCTTTCCCGGCTGCAATTTCTTCTCCACGTAACCATATTTGGGTCCCGTTGTTATTTCATAGATCAGGTGGCTGTCTTCTGTACCACGGTCCACAGCCAACAGCTCCTTCTTAGTGATGAGGTTCTTTGGCTGGATGGAAGACCAGAAAGCAGTGAAGAAGATATTATAAACCCTGAATTTTAAAAATGAAAGCCTACTGGAACAGTCTTTTCCAATCTGGTACCTTATAGATGTTTTGGTTTACAAGTCCCATAATCCCTAACCCATGTAAACTCTGGAAACTCACACGTAAGGGGTTTGGTCTGAACAGATAGTTCACGGCTTACAATTTGTTTGGTGACTGTTCGAAGTTACAACGGCACTGGGAAAAAGCGACTTATGACCATTTTTCACACTTACGGACGTTGATTGATTGATTTGATTGATTGATTGATTGATTGATTGATTGACTCATATTTATGACGGTTAGTGTCCTGAGTTCATGTGATCCCCTTTGGCGACCTTCTGACAGGCAAAGTCAATGGGGAAGCCAGATTCACTTAGCAAATGTGTAACTAACTTAACAACTGTAGTGATTTACTTAACAACTGTGGCAAGAATGGTCATAAATTGGTGGCGGGGGGGGGGGGAACTTACTTAAAAACTGTCTGACTTAGCCAGAGAAATTTTGGGCTCCATTGTGGCCCTAAATTGAGGACTACCTGGATTCCTTTTCCCCTTGTGATTGTTCCAAAGCCATCCAGAGAGGTTTTTGATGGAGACGTCAACCTCAAGTCTCTTAGATCTTTATCTGGCCATTTAACCACTGTACAATCAATGAAGATTGTCAGGTAATCCTTGACTTATGACCACAATTGGGACTGGAATTTCCATTGTTAAGCAAGGCAGTCATTAAGTGAATCACACCCAATTTTATGACCTTTTTTGCCACAGATGTTAGGTGAATCGCTTCAGTCATTAAGCGCATTGTGCAGTTGGTAAAGAAATTCCAGATTCCTCATTGACTTTGCTTGTGGGAAGGTCGCAAATAGCAGTCACATGACACTGGGACACTGCAACTGTTGTGAATACATTCTGGTTGCCAAGCGACCACATTTTGAACATGTGACCACTGGGACGTAAATTGAAAACTACTTGTTTTCAAATCTTTCGGGGCATTTGCTATTCTCATTTATTTATTATTTGTAAGAGTCAGATGTCACCTTTCCTTCATGAGCTCAAGGTAGCTTACATCTTTCATTGTATCTGTCAACATCCAGATCGATAATCCAAATAAAACTCCATTTCCGAAAATTTTACTGTTTATTGAATACACGGCATGGTAATGTCGAAGTGAAACTTAACTCTGAGGTTCCAACACCAACTCAGACTTTAACAATAGTATTCCCAGCTAAACCCCTAACGTCTTACGTAATCCATATCAACAAGTCCACTTTGTTATGGGAACCATCTGCTTCAAATCCACACCTGTTTTGGTGTCCTTGACAAGGCTTCAGGCTCTCAGGGTCTGCAGCTAAATCGAAGAAGTTTAGTTTCTCCATCTAACCCACTTGAAAGTAACACTTCCCTTCCCACCCACCCCCACATCTAAAGGCAAATTGAAACACAGAGGCACATAACTGCCAAAGTTTCACCCTTGATAGTATCCTCCCAACAGCCTGGTGAGGTAGGTTGGCTTACAAGAGGATAACTGGGCCAATGCCACCCATGAGCTTCCCTGGCCTAGGCTGGATTTGAACCTCAACTACTTCAGCCTGGTTCCCTTCAGCTTTTTCAGGTCTTCTGCTGTTGTGCTATTGCCTGTCTTTTAAATCTGGGTCCACAGTGCGAAACCTTCGGATAGATACCGAAGCAGTGGTTCCCAAGGCAGACTTCAGACTTTCTAAAAGCAATCTGTGCAAAAGTCTGTAAAAGTCACTTGCATCCCCATTTGTCACTCTTCCCACTGTTGATATGTGCGGGGTGTTTGAGCCCCCTACTCAGCTTGCAATTAAAATCTGTTTCCATTTCTCTGCTGCTTCAGTGGTGATGGAAGCACCACTTGATTAACCACAGCAATTAATCCATCAGAGCTTCCCACTTAAGGAATGCAAATGCTATTAGCAAGGAATAAGACATCACACAGCCCGCAGCTTATGGAACGAGAGCGGATGAGGAGGAGCAGTGGCGTTATTAGGAACCTTAGCCTTACAGTTTAAGATGGATTGCTTAGTTTAGCCACAACTGCTGATGTAACAAACAGCCAAGGTCTATTCCATTCATCACAGCAGCTGGCAGCAATGAGAGAAGGTGCGCACACACACACACACGCACACACACACACACCATTCAGCTTTTTGCTTGGAAAACGTCTCTTGGGTTTTTTTGTAGTCAGTTGTAGCCAGCAATATTTAGCTATGCTGTTGCCCCAGAGCAATGAGAAGCAAAACCTTTGGGCTTTGCATGTCAAATATTCAGAAAATGCTGGCCAATACAGTCCAATCATGTGTAGTGCTATGTATTATATATATATATATATAAAAAGTCAAAAAATTACAAAAATGAAATACAGGTAGCTCTCAACTTCCAAGCCCATTCACTTAGAAGATAAAGCAGAAATGGTTAAATTATTTTATTCAAAGAGGAGAATATACTCAAGTACGTTTTTCATTTGGACATCGCTTCTGGATTTTGTGCTTGTGATGAAAAAAAAAAACACGAAACTTTGACTTTGGTTTTGTCAATTAGGTAGATTTGTCGTTATAGGAATGGCTAGTTATATACTGATGTGTGAAAGCAAAAAGTTGAGGCTGGAGTGTTTCTATCTTGTATTGTGCTAAAAAGAGTCGGAAGTCAACGCCTTTTTTTTTTTCATTTTCCCCTTACATTTCCCTTACATTTTCTTTCCCCCTTCCTTTTTCCCCTTTCCCTTAATTTCCCATTTCTATTTCTCTTTCTATTTTATATATAGATAAAACAACAAAAGCCATATTTATTTATTTATTTATTTATTTTATTTAATTAAATTTTTATACCGCCCTTCTCCCGAAGGACTCAGGGCGGTGAACAGGGCATATCATAATACTACAAAAATACAAAAGTTAAAAAAAGAATTAAATTATTGCCCACAGTAAAAACAATAAAAAAATATATATAAATATTAAAACCCTAAGTAATTCCCCATCAGGCCAGGCCAGCTTGTTCAAATAAGTGGGTCTTTAACCCGCGCTGGAAGGAGCGGAGATCCGGTGCCATCCGGAGCTCAACCGGCAGCTGATTCCACAAAGCCGGAGCGCCCACAGAGAAGGCCCTCCCCCTGGGGGCCACCAGCCGACATTCTCTGACTGGAGGCACCCTGAGGAGGCCCTCTCTGTGGGAACGCACGTGGCGGAGGGGAGTCGACGCCGGCAGCAGGTGGTCCCCGAGGTATTCCGGACCCATGCCATGTAAGGACTTAAAAACCATCACTAAGACCTTATGAGAAGTTCTGATATATAAGTTCTCCCCAGTCATGTGACTGAACTTCAGATGCAGCTGCGTTTTATGACCATTAAGTTGAAGATCGTCATTTACTTAAACTGCACTCATAGCAAACCATTAGTTTGCTTAATGACCACGGTGTTCACTTAATGACCAAAGCAAGAAGAGTTTGTAAAAATCGGGTTAGTCATGTGACCAACTTGTTTTATGATCATGATGAATTAGGACTGTTATGGTTATATGTTAAGGACTACATGTATATCATTTATAGACTGCCTAGCGTCATAAAGAACAGGCAGATATATAAATAATGTAACAAATAAAATGTATTCTATTTTTGCTTGTTCATTCCAATTATGGTACCCAGAACACCTCCAGAATGGCTGAAAGCAAAAATCTGCATGATTTTTCCATTCATTTCATAGAAGGATGGAGTTGATTCAACTCATCAATAAATCATGGCTTATGATGGAATGTATTATGTAAACCTCACCATTGTGCCTTAATGATACAACCATAATTAAAACAATTCATGATTTAGATGAGTAAAGTCTGCCTGAAATATCCACAGCTGGGTAGAATCAAAATTGGCATTTCTTTCTGGTCCTTCATCTTCCTATTTTTATGCAAGTTAAAAAGGACAGAGTTGCCTAATTTGAAACAAATCAGATATAAAAACTCACCTTGCCATTCATATATTCCAACCACTGAAGACCCAAATTAGTGACAATTCTTGGAAGCCCATCATCCACAGGGAGGATTTCTATTCTAAACCACTGGGGCACAGCAGTCACAACCTGAAAAATATATATATTTTATATATATATTCAAAACATTTGTTTCTGCAACATGAACATTTGCCATACTGGATCAAAAGCCCTTCTGTTCTTTTGTGTTCCTATTTCAACTCACTCAAAACAGTATTTCAAAATGTACATGGTTATAAATGGGTTTTCACCTCTCGTTAAGTTATTTAATATGTCAGACAGCTCCTTAAAAGAATAAATGGATCTTATGGGCAATTTTAACAGGCCCCAAACAGAAGAGAAACGTGTGGCGATTCTTCCAAATAGTTTCCCTACAATGTCAGTTTGATCTAGTGCAGGGGTAGGCAACCTCGACTCTTTTATGACTCATGGACTTCAACTCCCAGAATTGCTGACTCAGGAATTCTGGGAGTTGAAGTCCATGAGTCATAAAAGAGCCGAGGTTGCCTACCCCTGATCTAGTGGTTAAGGCATCAGGTTAGAAACCAAGAGATGGTGAGTTCTAGTCCTGCCATAGGCATGAAGTGCAGATTTCAGCCGCGCAAGTTTTGATGGGAGCTTCACGATACTCCCGTGTAACACCTCTTCTCCGTGAGCTGCATTGGCTTCCGGTTGCCCTCCGGGTAAGATTCAAGGTGCTGGTAATGACCTATAAAGCCCTAAATGGCTTGGGTCCGGAATATCTAAGGGAACACCTGCTGCCGGCATCATCTTCCCATCGTCCTGTGCGCCCCCACAGGGAGGGCCTTCTCAGGGTACCGCCGGTTAATGAATGCCGGCGGGTTATTCCCAGGGGAAGGGCGTTCTCTGTGGGTGCGCCTGCCCTATGGAGCCAACTATCCACAAAACTTAGGACTGCCCCCGACCTTCGCTCATTTCGCCGGGACCTGAAAACTTGGCTCTTCGATCTGTTTGGTCCAGACTGTGGGGTTGTTAATTTAACTGGGTTTTAGATTTACTCTTGGGGCTTGAATTGAATTTAATTGTTTTAATTGTTTTTAATTTTTTGTATTTCATGGTTTTAACTGCCCTGTAAACCACCCTGAGTCCTACGGGAATAGGGCGGTATACAAATCCAATAAAATAAATAAATAAATAAATAAATGAAAGCTCGCTGGGTGACTTTGGGCCAGTCATTTTCTCTCAGTCCAACCCACCTCACAGGATTATTGTGGGGGTAATAGGAGTATAAGCAGTGGTGGGATTCAAATATGTGAACAACCGGTTCTCTGTGTGGATGCTATGTCCGTAAGTCCATTCTGGGCCTGGGCAATAAAAAAATTAGCTACCGGTTCTGCCGAACTGTTGTGAATCGGCTGAATCCCACCACTGAGTATAAGTTATGTTCACCTTGTTGAGTTATTTATACATGTAATAAAGGCGGGAAAATAGGATAGGATAGAACAGAACAGATGTTGCCAAACTAAAGCATTCTGTCATCTACACAAGATATACTCAGAAAACCTATTAAGAATGGGGCTGTCTTCACCCTCTTTCTCTTACCCAAACTATCTGAATTGAGCTGCCTCTTATTCTTCTGGAACGCACACCCTCTCTCCTGGGAAACCAGATTAGTAAATTACATCACATATTTACAGATATAAAACAACCGAACCACAGTAATTTACGACCAGAGCTGGTTATGACCTCTCCTTGGTCTCTTTTCCACTGCTGTTCGATGTCAAGGAACAAAAGCCTTAATTGACTTGTCCGTTTTCTGCACACCAGGGTTAGAGAGAGAAGACTTAAGATTGAATTTCTTGGCCTCCTATCTGAACAGCCACAAGCTGTGAGAAATCATGTGAACGTCCGTTTGGGCCTTGGCTTCCCCACTGACCTCTTTCCCATCCTTTGCCACCACAAAAAAGGGATTGGTTCCATCAGACACCGTAAAAGTAAAACGGTCTTCTAAAAAATTGCTTCCGCCGTGACTGTAACTGATCCGGTTCTGGAAGACATCCTCCATGGAAAAGGCATGGGCCTGTTGGTAATGATGGCTGTCAATGGTGCGCTCAAGCTGGCCATGGCGTGGGGGCTGCACAATGCTAAAGGTTACAGACTTGGCCTACATACAGAACAAAGAGAGAAACAAAGAGAAAACGAGAGTTCACATTACATGATGATGGTTGACAGACTGATATAGATTCAGGAGATGGTCTGGTAAAATTGACGGCTCTAAGCTTCTCTTACAAGCAATTTGTAAGAAATGAAATAAATAACAATAATGAAGTTGGAAGGGACACTGGAGGTCATCTAGTCCAACCCGCTGCTCAGGCAGGAAACCCTAGACCATTTCAAACAAATGGCTGTACAGTCTCTTCTTAAAAACGTCCAGTGTTGGAGCACCCACAACTTCTGGAGGCAGGTTGTCCCACTGATTAATTGTTCTCACTGTCAGGAAGTTTCTCCTTAGTTCCGGGTTGCTTCTCTCCTTGATTAGTTTCCATTCGTTGCTTCTTGTCCTGCCTTCAGGTGCTTTGGAGAATAGCTTGACTCCCTCTTCTTTGGGGCAGCCCCTGAACTTCTGCCCTAAGATATTTCAGGGTATCAGTCTCATTCTGAGTAATAATTCAGTCGCTGAATTTATTGCGTGGCCGTAACTGCATCCTTGCCTGCTCAATAAATCTTGTTAAAGAAGTGTCTGGGAGAAACTTGTTCTGGAAGATGCAGGCGCCAAAAGCTTATCAATCCTGCTAAACTCTTAATGGGATAGGCCAGCCTTTAGCTTAGCGTAATATGTAAATGTGACCATCAAGGGAGGGTTAAAACAAACTACAGGTGCTCCTCAACTTACAAGAGTTCAATTAGTGACTTTTCGAAGTTACAACACCACCGAAAAGAGTGACTTTATGACCATTTCTCACAATTGCGGCCATTGCAGCATCCCCATGGTCACATGATCAAAGTTCAAACGCTTGGCCCACTGACTCATCTTTATGACCTTTGGCAGTGTCCTGGGGTCACATGACCACGTTTGCGACCTTCTGACAAGCAAAGTCAACGGAGAAGCCAGATTCCCTTCCTGCGAATCGTGTTACTAATTTGACAGCTGCGGTGATTCACTTAACAACTGTGGCAAGGAAGGTCGTCAAATGGGACTCAACTCACTTAAAAAACGTTTCACTTAGCAAGAGAAATTTGGGGCTCGAATGTAGCCATAATTCTACTTGTAATTCCTGGCCAAGAATCAAATAAAGCAAATGCTTGAAGCTATTTTTAAAGTTCGTTTTGGCTCCCACCCCACTTTCATTCAGCTTCTCCTTCAGGGTTCTTGATGGGCCAGGAAATACAGGTAGTCCTCGTTTAGTGACCGAAGTTACAACAGCACTGAAAAAAGTGACTTATGACCATTTTTCACACTGATGACTGTTGCAGCCTCCCCACGGTCAGGTGATCAAAATTCGGACACCTTGGCAACCCACCCATAATCATGACGGTTGCAGCATTCCGGGGTCATGCAGTCCCCTTTTGCGCCCCTCTGTTCTGTCCCAGCCTACGTGAGTCTTTGTTATGCTCACAAGGAGAAACCTCTCTTTATTCTCCCAGACCTGAGTTAATGTCCAAGGCAAACAAACACAGTCCACAGAAACTCAATCCACAACGGGAACGGTTGCCTTTGGCAACCAGCATCTCCCAGACCTTCCCTTTTATTATTCAGCCAAGGCGTGGCTTCCTAATGCCTTCTCCTTTGCCTTTGGAGCCACCCCATTGCATTCCTCTGTCCTACTCGCTTCTCTTGCCTGCGCTTTCGTGCATCCTGGATTTGTCCCAACTGTTCTTCATCACTGTCCAACTCAGGCTCCCAGCACAGCTGGGTCTCAGCCTGAGCGCGAGTAGAGGGACCAGGCTGTAAGTCTTGGAGCCCCTCAGAGCCTTCCTCTGATTCTGATGTCACTCCAGGCCCCTCCTCCTCCTCTGAGTCCTCAAACTCAGCTGCCCGATCCACTGGCTGGCGAGGAATCACATCACCTTCTGACAAGCAAAGCCAGAAAAAGACGTGCTCTCTACACGGGCTGGAAAGCACTCTGTCCGAAGCCTTCAAAGTGGCTGAAACTTACACCGTGGGGTCACCCCAAGGGTTGATGCCAGCCTGCAGCTCCCCATTTCTGATGGTTCCAATCTTGCAAACTCCCCTGGAGCTCAAATAGCTTTTGTCATTGTCGGCAAGCTGTTACTCACACCACTTCCTAGCCAGCTGAGAGCAAAGTCTATGCAAGCTAGAAAGGAGCCACATCATTTCCTTTCCCCGTCATCAAAAAAACAACAAACCCCATCACAAGCAACCATCTTGTCTAAGTCATGGAATCACTTCTGTCGTTGACACTCTGCAGCCCAAACCTAGATCCCACCACATCCAGTTCTCTGTAGCCTCCAGTCTTTAGTTTTTTTCATGCACAGGCGATTTAGGAAACTCAGCATTTGGGAATGTGCACTTATTGCCTCAGATCTCTCCAAATAAGAATTTGATAATTTCATGGAAGTTCCACCTCTGAAAGGTCTATTAGTTCTGCCAACTAAAGAGAATCTCCTAGCCTAAAGGTAGCATATCTCAGGACATTAGATCAACGGAGAAAGTATTTATTTATTCATGAGCACAGACAGCATTTTTCTGTTTATCCCAATTTTCAAGATGGCTTATGACCAGGGCTTTTTTTTTTGTCACAGAACGCTCATAATGGAGTTCCGGCACCTTTTTTGGATGGAACCTTGTAGAGTAGGCAAGGCGGGTTGTATGACGTGTGTGAGTTCCGGCACCTTTTTCTTTTACAAAAATGCACTGCTTATGACAATACAAAATTACAGACAATAAGACAGCCACAGTGCAGTGGTTAGCATTGGGGTGGCATGGATTGTGGTCCACCCTCAGCCTTGGAAGTGCCTTAGGTGACTATGGGTCAGCCCAAAATATCTCAGATTTTTCTTGTTGCCAATAAGTAGGAAGATGGAATGCTATATAATGCAAGGATGCCCCAACTTTCCATGTCATTTTCCTGGGGGTTGAGGTCCATAGGCATTAAAGGCCCCATAGTTGCCCATCTCTGTTCTAGAGGGACATACTGTTTGATGGAAACTAAAATTTCCTTCTAAACTCCTTCACAGTCTTAAAAAAAAAGAACCACCCCCCCAAAGGGACTCCTTTCTTCACCTCTGTGTCCGCATCGGTGGCTTTGAGATCAAATTCTGTGATGGTCTTTCGTACTCCTTCCGGCACGGTCAGGCCTGCGGTCTGCACCACAGGCAAAGAATCATCAACCGGATTAATGGTGATTTCGAAATTCTGGGTCACCTATTAAAAAAAAAGGAATGCACAAAGCTATTCTTGTTGGACATTGCCTTTCCACAGATAAACTAACCATATTTCTGGGGGAAACCAATGGAACTTCACTGACCTCCTGAGGGCCATCTGAAATGGTGAAAGTGAACATGTCAGCATGTTCTTCAGCCTCGCTTGTATGGATGTAGTGGATGCTGTGGGAGATAAGGTCTGCTTGTTGGAAGGAACTAATCCTTCTGCCTAGAAAACAGTAGCAGAAGAATCCACCTTGTGCTCTAAGATTCCAAGCGCGTCCTCCAGCTCAAAGAATTACCTCCCCCAAACCTTCCAACTTACTTTTAGAAACTCGCCCTTGCAACACAACACCTCTGGGATGCTTTCAAATATGTCCAGCAACCATATTTATCTGTTCATTTATTAATACTGTCAAGACTTTTAAAGGAGACACTGCGGGCATCCTAACTTCCATGGCTAAATAAATCAGCACAATTCCCTTGTAATTCCGTAAAACAGGAGTCTTTTGTTCTCACTTTGCTCCAAAAACTAGTAAATATTTGCAAACCTGGTAGTGCCGTGTGCTCCAAATGTCCCAGCTGAGGCTGTTTAATAATCCTGTAGAGGAGATTGCTGGATTCTTCACCCTGCTTCTGGGCTGACAACTCCAAAGTGGTGATTGTTTTCACAGAGTTTTCGTCCAGGCTTAGCCCAGCGTTGACAGTGATGGACAGAGGCAATCGATCCCCTGGGAGAAGTGAAAATAAGAGGAAACAGATCGTAGAATAGATCCATCTTCTTTGTCACATGGTGAACAAGTGGATGGATTTAGGAAGTTCACAAGCGCCAACCGGAGGATCAAAACCAATTTCAGTATTTTCTGTCTACGATTCAGGAAGTACTCTGCATAACAGAAAAACAGAGCTGAAAGGGAGACGCTATGCCAGTGATGGCGAACCTTTTAGAGACCGAGTGCCCAAACTGCAACCCAAACCCCACTTATGTATCATCGGGTGCCGAGTGGGCGTGGCCCATTGGGTGGGTGTGGCCCACTGGGTGGGCGTGGCTGCGGTGGTAACGGCAGACTGGGGGGGACTAAAAAGTTCAATCCATTAATTCCAACTTTGCGAGATCTTTTTTTTCCCCGCGAGTTGAAATTCATTGATTGATTGAACCTTTTTTTGTTTTTTGCACACGGCGGCAGAAGCCTAAAGCGAAAAGATTTTCTAAAACCCAGCTGAGGGCCTAGGACTGGGGCAACAACCTGCGTGCCCACAGAGAGGGCTCTGCGTGCCACCTGTGGCACACGTGCCATAGGTTCGCCACCACGGCCCTATGCCATTTCAGACAAATGGTGGTCCGATCTCTTCCTGAAAACCTCCAGTGTTGAAGCACCCACAACTTCTGGAGGCAGGTTGTTCCACTGGTTCGTTGTTCTAATTGTCAGGAAATTTCTCGTTATTTCTAGGTTGGTTGTCTCCTTGATTAGTTTGCACCCACTGCTTCTTGTCCTGCCTTCAGGGGCTTTGGAGAAGAGACCCACCCGCTCTTCTTTTGCTAGCCACTGATGGCCCAACCCTCTGTAGACCTCGCGTAACTTTTTTAAAACCGTCCACTTGGCTACTGCTCCTACAACAGTTAGCAGTGAATTTCATAGCTTAACTAAGCACTGCATGAAAAAGTGTTCCCTTCTATTGGTACTGAATCTCTCTACATTTAGTTTCAACAACTAGCCTCGAGTTCTAACTAAGGGAAGAAAATCTCACTCTCCCCATGTTATTTATGTTATACTTACGTTGTATATGAGGTGTCCTTCGTGCTCTCTGAGCTTGCTTGTTTTCTTGCAGACGTTTCATTACCCTGAGCTACAAATATTCTCCTTTATTAGTTGTATAGCTCATGCCTTTTCTCATCCATTTTTTTTAAATCAAAGAGCCCCAACTGATGTAATCACTTCTTATAAGGGAGCCATTCTAGTCCCTTTATCATTTGATTGTCCTCTTTTGACCATTTCCAGCTCCATAACATCCCTCTTAAGATGCGTCAATGATCATCGTACATCGTGTCTAACTGCCGTCTTGCCATACATTTGTAACACTGATGACAACAGGAATACAGGTCAGTCCTCGAGTTACAACTGAAGACTGAAGTTATAACAGATGTCCCTGGGGGAACTTAAAATCTGGATTTGCAAATTCCGATGGATGTTTCCCCTCCCCCCCATGGTCATGTGACTGCACTTCAGCTGCTCAGCAACTGGCTTGTACTTAATGGCCGTTTGCAGTGTCCTGCAGTCATATGACCGTGTGTTACAACAGTTTTGCCAAAAAACCCCAACATTTACTTTCAGTTTTCAGCAAAACTGGCTCACAATGAATCACTGCTTCACTTAATGACCATACTGTTTGCTTAATGACTGCAGGCACTGCTTGATGACTGCAGCGGTTGCTTAACAACCACTGCAAAAAGGTTGAATAATGATGATGATGATGATGATGATGTTGGCAGGGACCTTGGAGGTCATCTAGTCCAACCCCCTGCTCAGGCAGGAAACCTTTATACCATTTCAGACAAAAGGTTGTTCAGTCTCTTCTTAAAAACTTCCAGTGTTGGAGCATTCACCACTTCTGGAGGCTGGTTGTTCCACTGGTTAATTGTTCTAACTGTCGGGAAGTTTCTCCTTATTTCTAGGTTGCTTCTCTCCTTGGTTAGTTTCCATCCGTTGCTTCTTGTCCTGCCTTCAGGGGCTTTGGAGAATGGTTTGACTCCCTCTAATGGGTCACTCGTGTGGATGACCCAATTTATGACCATCACAACCTACAACCGTGACGGTCAGACTCCATTACATTTGTCCCTCAAGGACTACCAATAAGAAATGTCCTTTCTTTTCTGTTTCTCCTTGGTTTTTTTCTAACTATTTTATTCGGTCATTCTAAACTGGGCTATCTGCTGCTTGACTGCAGAGACTTTAGTCGACAAATTTTAGGACCTTCCATCTCTCTACCCACCGTTAAGGGTCAGTTGAGGATGCAAGAGCTGAGGTTCAACAACAGAATGTTTTAACTTTGGATTCTGACTTTCATTGGGACCTTGCTTAGTTTGTTAACTTCAACATCAACAATACATTTCCTGTGAGATGGTCTCACGAGGTCGATGATTCGTTAAGGTGCTTCCAAGTAAAACGCATCACGCAGGGATGCAATCATTCAAAGCTTTATTTAACGATAAAGTAAATAGAAAGAGTTCCCTGGCATGGAGGCATCCATGCCTGGGTTGAGCTTATGGATCAGCCAGCAAGCAAGCAGAGGAGAGAACAAAAAGAGCAGAGAGAGAGCAGCCTCTGAGCAGAGGTTTTTATGGGGGGGTCTCAGCCCCTCCCTTACCAATTAACTCTCGCCAATGGGGCTGCAGTGGCCGGGGACCCCTGACCCACCAGTGGGAGCAAAGAAGCCTCTTTGCTCCCATCTGATGACCTTTTTGGGGAACTGCCATGGCTGGCACAAAACATCTAACATTTCCATTTTACCTTCTCTCAAGCCAGCTCTTCCAACACATACAATTATTCCACTAAGCTGACTTGGGAAGGAGAGAGGGAACACGTAAGGAGACAACACTATCAAAGGCCCTCCCTAAGCAAGCCGTCTATGGAGATTCCCAGTCATCCAAGGCATGGTTGTCCCCAAAAGTGGTTTTTCAAAAAGCAACTGGACTTTCTTTGTTTTTCCTTGAAGACGTTTCGCTTCTCATTCAAGAAGCTTCTTCAATTCTGAAGAGGAATTGAAGATTCTTGAATGTGAAGGAAAATGTCTTCAAGGAAAAAAACAAAACCAAAATCCTGTTGTCTTTTGAAAAGCACCTTTGGGGTCCCCAGGCAAACATTTATCAAACCTGGTTTATTTTAACTACTCTTGACTGTCCAATGTTGCATTTTTAACCAATGCCAATGACAGGAGAGTCCTGACCACGAGGGGGGGGGAACAGTTTCTCCCTGCTGCTACAATGCTAATACAAGCACGATTTAAGCAGACTTTTTCAAGTGAAAAATAATAAAGTGAGCAAATGTGTACCAGTGCTTGTATTAAAAGCATTTTTCAAACAAATAATTGGGGCACATTTTTAGCTAGAGAATCGATTTGTAGATGATTAATTTAACCAGTTAATTAAGCTCTAATTTTCGAGTAACATAGTTTCCAAATGGGATTGATTTTTCAGGAAAGCCAGGACAAGGGTGGGTTTTTGTTTATTCCACATTTAACATCTCAGAGGACATTCCTCTGAAATATAAACCTAACCAGTGGACTTCTATGACAAATTATATTGGGATGAAGAAAGAATTGTTCATTGGAATATCAACTTGTACCACTCAGGATGCAGAAGCTAAGGTTCTCGACAATTTCCAGCCTCTTATTATTCCAGCGCTAACCATGTGCAGCCCTTAAATTGTCTTCATAATTGATTCTAACCATCCTACTTCACAGCTGCCGTCTTTTTCCAGAATTTCCTTGATTCTAGCTAATTAAAGCCATCTTCTGTCTTGCTAAAGAAAGCGCTGTTTAGACCGTTGCCTTACCTGTTACGTTAATGGAAAATGCCAAGTCTGTCATTTTGTTTCCCTCTCCATCTGCCACATCAAAATCAAAAATGAAGGTCCCAGCTGGTTCTCCTTCCCCATGGCTGTATTCTACTTGTCCTGTGGTAGGAAATCAGAAGGAAGAACAAAAGAAACACTCAGAACACGGGTGTCAAACTCGATCGCGTCACGTGACGTATGGTGATGTAACATGATGCTTTTTGCCTTTGCAGAGCCGGGGTGGGTACAGCCTGCGCGTGACACATCTGGCCCGCGGGGTCGCCAGTTTGACACCCTTGACATAGGACAATCGCCAGCTATCTTGCGTTAACTGTTGTTTTTCTGAAGTATGTAATCAGGGTCTCTGTCTGAGGTGATAAAACTCATAGATGGACGCTGACTGATGGTCTATGGCAGGGGTCCTCAACCTTGGCAGCTTTAAGACTTGTGGACTCCAACTCCCAGAATTCCTCAGCCAGCCAAGCTGGCTGAGGAATTCTGGGAGTTGGAGTCCACAAGTCTTAAAGTTACCGTAGTTGGAGACCCCTGGTCTATGGCGCTTAGTTGGACCCTTTTGAGCCTATCCTTCTAAATACGTTTGCAACAGTGGCGAATATCTGTTGCTCGGGTGCAGGATGAGGGTTCTCCGAGCTTGTGGGTTGGTTACCAAACGTTTCCTTACCAGGCTAGGTAACCTCTTCAGCGGAGTTTAGGGAGTGTCAGTGTTCTTTTGTTTATAAGGGCTTCAGGTGTGGGTGTGTCAAGTGTTGGGATGGGTCTTGTGACGGGTCAGGTGTGAGTCATCAGTGAGAGGCTTGTGATGGGTCAGAGTCACTGGGAGGTGAACTCCTGGTGGGGGGGGCTACACACCCCTCAGAAACCAAATCAACCATACAAGTAACCAGAGACGGGCCCAGTCCTCATCAACCCACGCAACCCCTCCCCACTCCCACCAGTTCACCTCCCAATGGCCCTGACCTAACCCTAACTCTAACCTCCCCATCTCAAGACTCTCACTGATGACTCACACATGCATGACCCATTGCAAGACCCTTTTACGTAGTGGCTTAAGTCAATAGGCAAGGAGCGACACAGCGTCAAAGCATCTCTTTATTGTCTTGAGAAAACAACTGGTCAGCTACAGGTAATGGCCGGTATTTATACAACTTAAGCCCTCAGGTGTTCCTCCAATTACTTGCCTGAATTCTCCCACCCCAAATGCAAATGTTCCCGCCGAAACTGTTGGGACTGACCGTTAAGCCCCAAATACAAATGTTCCCGCCGAAACTGTTGGGACTGACCGTTAAGCCCCAAATACAAATGTTCCCGGCCGAAACTGTTGGGACTGACCGTTAAGCCCCAAATACAAATGTTCCCGCCGAAACTGCTGGGACTGACCGTTAAGCTAGCCCATGAGGGCTAGCCTCGGCTTGGCAGGAAATGCCTACTTAGCTTCTCCACAGAAGGCGAGGGTCAATGGCTTGCATCATTAGATTCCAGTACATAACAAGACCCTCACTCGACATACCCACACCGGACGCCCTTATAAACAGAAGAACGCTGACATCCCCTCAACTCCGCTGAAGAGGTTACCTCGCCTGGTAACCAAACTTTTGGAAACCAGCCCCCAAGCTTGGAGAACGAAGCTTCTTCGCCCTCCTTCTAAATATGTACTGGCTATTTAACACACTCCCATTTTGTAGATAATTAAGCCTATTCCTTCTTTGTCCCATGGACTGTTGTCATTAAATGGCCAAACATCACAGAAGCAATCAACAACAAGGGGACATTTGAGTGAAACTCAAACTGGGCCAGTTTTGAGGTTCCTGCTTATCTCCCTGGACGGAGATTCCAGCAGATTTTTGATATGTCACGAATATTCCTGCAAGCAAACTCATCTTGCATATCTTTTGGATCGGGGGGGGCGGGGTGTGTCTTCAAATCTGGCCCTTTTATGACTTATGGACTTCAACTCCCAGAATTCCTCAGCCAGACACGCTGGTTGAGGGATTCTGGGAGTTGAAGTCCACAAGTCATAAAAGGGCCAAATTTGAAGACCCCCGGGTTGTAGCATTCATCAGCAACCTTGGATTTTTAAAAGGCAACACCTTATTTGCACGCAACCTATTCACAATAACTCATACAACTTGCCCCTGATTAATTTCTCCTCCCTGCAAAACAGGCAAAAAAAAATGTTTCTGAGGCCACAAAGAATTCCATGAAAGTGGAATAGTCCTCAACTTACAACCGTTTGTTAAGTGACTGTTCCAAGTTCCAACAGCAGTGAAAAACTTTTACGGCCTCAGACTTACAACCGTTGCAGCATCCCCATGACTGTAATTCATTTAACAACAACGGCGATTCATTTTGCAATGATTCACTTAACAGACATAGCAAAAAAAAAAAAGTGTTGTAAATTTGGGCACAACTCACTTGCCTAGCAACAGAAATTCCGGTCCCATTTGTGGCTGTAACATGAGGGCTACTGCATGTTTAGTCACAGTTTTATGGTTTCCTCTAGTCAGAATCAGAATAACAGAGATAGAAGGGACCTTGGAGGTCTTCTAGTCTAGCCCCTTACTCAAGCAGGAGAGTACTCAAGCCTCTATACCATTTTGGGCAAAAAGCTGTCCAATCTCTTCTCAAAAGCCTTCAATGTTGGAGCACCCACAGCTCTGGAGGCAAGCTGTTCCAGTGGTTAATTGTTCTACCTGTCAGGAAATTTCTCCTTAGTTCTGGGTTGCTTCGTTTCCATCCATTGCTTCTTGTCCTGCCTTCAGGGGCTTTGGAGAACAGCTTGACTCCCTCTTCTTTGGGGCAGCCCCTGAGACATTGGAACACTGCTGTCATGTCACCCCTCGTCCTTCTCTTCATTAAACTAGACATACCCAATTCCAGCAATCTTTCTTCATATGTCCCCTGATCATCTTTGTTGTTCTTTTTTTTGCTTTGTTTATAGAAGTACAAGAATCAAAACCCTTTTAAAACAGATCATGCCATGTTTGTGCCAAAGTATAAATCCAAAAACCTGAGAAGACGCTGTAGCCTGTTGTATTATGCAATTCAGCTTAGAAATAAATACCAGAATTTCATCTATTAGAACAGGTAACACCCCACCTTTGTTTATTTCTGCCTGGGTAAAGCTTATAGCTGGTCCCTGAGTGGAGATCCGGATCAAAGAATCTCTTTTATGCAGGTGCAACAATCCACAGGTTGGGTCCTTCTTCATGATGTATTTGATAGACAGGTCATCTGAATCAGGATCTATGGCTCTTAAATGCTGGTTTGTAATGACTGCCACAGACCCTAAAGGGTGGAAACAAATGGACACAAACAACAGTAAATTTCTTGCTTAAATTATTCTGGGGATGGTTGTTAGCTTGCTTGCTTATTGATTGATTGATTTCCTTCAAATCAGCGTCAATTCCCGGGATCTGCCTGGATTAATCCCTGCAGTTTCCTTGACAGGATTTTGGAAGTAGGTGCCATATGGTGGGACCAGACTTTGCTATTTCCCTCCCCCAAAATCAGATATAAATGAACCTGTGGATTAAAACAAGTTTGGGAATATTTGTTCTCCAAGCCAGAGAAATTGTCTGATATGACCCCCGATTACCAACTTCGAGCCAGGTTTTTGTTCAACTTGGTTAGAGGAAAGGCTTCCAATTCAATTTTGCTTGCCTGTTTTTTTTTCTCACAGGGTCTTCCTAAATCACAGCCTCACAAAGCTGTTGCAACACTGATTTGGCACCACGGTGAAGGAAAACTTTGGAGACTTCCCAGGGCAAATGTTAATACTGAAGCTCAAAAAATAAATCAATAAATAAAAATCAACCGAACCCTCAGATTTGGACAGCCTATGCAAAATAACATTTTGAAAGCAACCAGGCAGATCCACTCAATTGCAATTCAATAAATGCATGGACCAAATGCACGTAGAGAAAGGAAAGACCTAGAAAGGCATCTGCTTCTTTCTGGAGAAGTAAAGGATAAAAGCTGATTTTTTAAAGCCACGGATATTGGATGCTTTAAGGCCAGGTGGCTGGGGAATTCTGGGAGCTGGAAGTCCACAAATCTTAAAGTTGCCAAGGTTGAGAAACACTGGTCCAGGGACAGCATTCAGTGACTTGCCATTTTCAATTACCAATAAATGCCAATTGGTTGAAATTCTCCACCCTCAACTATTGGTTAATTTCAATTATTTAGCTGAGTATATTTCTCTAGGAGTTCCCAGCTGAAACGATACCACACTGAATGCATCTGAGATCTCCAGATGGTGGGGACAATTTAGAATAATATTGTGGGGGAGGGGAGCTTCCAAGTGTGTTGACTAAGAAATATAAAAGCTGAAGGGAATTTAAAAGCTACTCGGGAATTTTAATAAGGCGACTTCAGAAAAGGCAAATCAGAATGGACTTTTTTTTTTTTTTACCAGCAGGGAGATGTAGGCCTCTGTTCACGATTAATCTGGGAAGGTCCAACCTTGGTGAGGTTACAGCGAACTCCATTTTTCCTGTCTCAAAGTGGAGGCCATCGGAGAGTGAAAATTGGAACTCATCACTTTGGGCTACCAAACTGTTCAATTTATAAAATATCAGTTCATCCAGAACATCCTGGTAGGTGAAGGTGGATCCCTCAGAGAGAGCTTGTCCGTTCTCCAGAGAATGCAGCGGCGACTCTCTCCTGTACAGATGCCCTAAGAGTAAGTCAAGAATTCTGAGTAAGTTCCTCACAGATCATTTTCTCTGTAATGCATTAATGCTACTCCTAATATACTTCTTCCTAGTAATTTTTTATGAGCAGTTTGGAACCCTTTATCACAGAATAAGGACAGTGGAAATAGAAAAATGCACATCTACAGGTAGTCCTCGACTTACAGCAGTGTTATTTAGTGACCATTTGAAGTTACAACGGCATTGGGGGAAAAAGTGATTTACGACTGTTTTTCCACGCTTATCATCGTTCCAGCATTTCCATGGTCGGGTAATCAAAATTCAGACGCTTGGCAACTCACTCATATTTATGACCATTGCCGGGTCCCGAGGTCATGTGATCACCTTTTGTGATCTTCTGACAAGCAAAGTCCATGGGGAAGCCAGTTTCACAATAGCCGTGTTATTAACTTAACAACTGCAGTGATTCTCTTAACAACTCTGGCAAGGAAGATCGTAAAAATGAGGCAAAACTCACTTAACCAATGTCTCACTTGGCAACATAAATTTTGGGCTCAATTGTGGCCGTAAGTCAAGGACTGCCTGTATCTTTTGCTGTAATCCATACTGTATAAAAACCCCAAAACAGCAGATTTTTCAACAGTGTACATTTTCAAGTCGGTCAAGCTGCTTTGATCAGCAAGGCCTTTTACATATCAAGCTACACCATGATGTGGGTTGGGATTTATCTCTGCTTATTACTTTGGCTCTTACATTCCAAAGCCTGATGAAATGAGGAAATTATGACTGGTATCCTCTCTTATTTTTATTTAATAAATTTCTATACGCCTTCCTCACCTAAGTGACTCTGAGCAATTTACAACAGCAAAATAAAACTATATAAACACCTGAATGAAAGTACAGATGAAAGCAGAGTTAAAAACAAGATGAAAACCCACAAGAGAACTGTGAGGTGTTCTCACAATGAATCGTTAAAGGTGCTTCCAAGCAAAGGCATCACGCAGAGATGCAATCATATTAGCTTTATTCATGATAGATCAAAGAGAAAGAAATACTTGGCATGAAAGCATTCATGCCTGCATGTGAGAGAGAAATAAAATAAAACAAGCTAGCATAACATGACTAAAAGAAGGACTAAGAGCTAAGAGAGGAGAACTGGAACTAGAAGGAGAAATGGAGACTAGAACAAAGAGCAGCCCCTCGTGCAGAGGTATTTATGGGGGGTCTTGGTCCCTCCCTGACCATAAAACACTCTCACCAATGGGGCTGTATGGTCCTAGACCCTTGGCTCATCAGTGGAAGCAAAGAAGCCTCTTTGCCTCCATCTGATGACCCTTTTGGGGAACTGCCAATGGCTGGCACTAAACATCTAACAAGAACAGTCAGAGTTAATATCTTGTGAAAGGATGGCTTCAAATTATGAATAGTTTCCCAAGAGAGATTAGTCCAAAATAGAGCCTCCTTGTTAAGAAGGAGTCTCTTTCCATCACTTGATGGGATGGGAGGACAAACTCCATATTTTTCCAAACTCCGTGGAAGCTTCTTGGAAGAAGGCGGCTTGTCTCCAAGTATTGCAAAATGCCTTGGTCTGGCTTAGGAAAGTAACTCTAATTTATACACTAAGACAAAACTTAAATCCTGTATATCTCAACTGAGTTGCTGAGATTTATTTAAAACCAGAGCTTCTTCTGAAAGTTTGTTTGATAAAATTAAGGAAATGAATAACTAGGCCATGATTTCAGAAGTATGCTTGCAGCAAAGAGCAACTTCTACTAGTGAACGTATTGAAAAATAGCTCTGATATATTTGTTTTTTTAGCCTGCCTTTATTATTTTTACAAACAACTCAGGGTAGCAAACGTGCCTAATATTTCTTCCTCCTCCTCCTATTTTCCCTACAACAACAACCCTGTTAGGTGGGATGGGCTGAGAGAGAATCTGGCCAAAGTCACCCAGCTCGCTTTCATGCCTACGGCGGGACTAGAACACAGAGCCTCCTGGTGATTGGCCCAAGGTTACTTAGCCAGCTTTCATGACTAAAAGGTGGGACAAGAATTCACAATCTCCCAGTCTCTAGCCTGATGCCTTAACCACTAGACGAGGGGTCTTCAAACTTGGTCCTTTTATGACTTGTGGACTTCAATTCCCAGAGTTGGTTGAGGAATTCTGGGAGTTGAAGTCCACAAGTCATAAAAAGACCAAGTTTGAAGACCCCCGCACTAGAACATGATGGCGCAGTGGTTAGAATGCAGTATTGCAGGCTAACTCTGCCCACGCCTGAAGTTCGATCCTGACCGCCTCAAGGTTGACTCAGCCTTCCATCCTTCCAATGTCGGTAAAATAAGGACCCAGATAGTTGGGGGCGAAAGGCTGATTTTGCAAGCCGCTCAGAGAGTGCAGTGAAGTACTATGGAACAGTATATTAAGTCTAATGTTCTTTCTTCAGCATTATTACAATAATATGTCTCACCATGAATGGGTGCCTTGGTTACCATGAAAACCAGAAGGTCATTAGGAGTGTCCAAGTCCCTCAGCCTCAAGGAGGAATTTCGAATCACTACTCCTGTTTTTTCACGCACACGGATAGGGGTCACTTGTATCTGAGGTGGTTCATCATTCAGGCGCTACAAGACCAGAAGGAAAATCGTGAGGGAAAAATTAAATTTCAACCACAGGTTCTCGAAGTAGAAGAGGAAAGGAGACTAGAAGCTACAAAATCTAGAAATGAGATCATGGAAATACAAGAGTCGTATGGCTGTATAGGTGCATTTACCTGATAATGCTGAATACATTTGACTGGAAATCTAACTGAAAGCATTTCAAGCATCAAGGTTTCTCATAAAACAAACCAGCAACCTGAATTTGTATTTTTCCTGGTAGACATTGCATATTTGCATTAATCTGTGCAAAAAATTGCAACTACTACTGGTTATTATGTTTGTGTATGGCATGCATGTATGGGCGCATGTGTATACACATATACATTGTGTATACACACAAACACCAGAGACAGAGAAACAGTCAGAAAGAGAAAAACTTGATTCGCATTGTGTCATGATGCGATTTGATGATTTTAACTTACTGACTTGTTGACAATTAATCAGCTTCAATCACGGTTTGTGCTTTAGATTAGGTGTGAACTGAGGCATTTTTGCCTGACTCAACAAATTTGTTTCAACAAAGCATAGTTTAGCAATTTACTTGAACCCAGACACTATTTCTACCATCACAACAGTTTACAAATGAAAAACACACAGTGAATTCAATTACCTTAATAGTAATGTTGACGCTGCTGATTTCTGATTGGCTGAAGCCATCACTGATATAAAAACTAAAGGTGTCCAGTGATGGTTCAATACTTTCATGGACGTTCTGAAAATAATAAATTCGGTTCTCCAACACATCTTGAAGTGGGAAAGAAAACTCAGAACTTTCCGTGTTTCCAAAACCGAGGCGTCTGCCTGCAAGGAATGTGGTCCTAATATGATTGCGTTGTTTTTTCTTCAAAAATCATTATGCAAATCAAGAATTTTTTATTATTTATCAGATTGGTCTGCATCCCATCTCGCCTCAATTTTATTAAGATTATCATGAGGTAAAATACAAATACAAATAATAGGAAATATGATTGCGTTGTTTTTTCTTCAAAAATCATTATGCAAATCAAGAACTTTTTATTATTTATCAGATTGGTCTGCATCCCATCTCGCCTCAATTTTATTAAGATTATCATGAGGTAAAATACAAATAAAAATAATAGGAAAATGGGGAAAGGGTAGAAACGGGAAAGAAAAATGTAAAGAGGGAGGGGAAAGAAAAAAGTACTGACTTCCAACTTTTTTCAATGCAGCAATAGAATTAAAACCTCAACTTTTTACTTGATCAACTTAAGAAGTACTAGCCATTTCTGTAACAGAACTAGATGAATCAACGAAACCCAAAGTCAAGAGTTTGGGTTTTTTTCCATCTCAAGAAAAAAAGTCCAGAAGTGGTTTCCAAGTAGAAACAAAACTGGATATGTTCCTTTCTCTAATTAAAACATTCAATTTTGCTATCTCTGCTGCCTCCATCACTTACTCTGTCAATTCTTCTATTATGCAGGTTGACATTCCTTTCCATTCCTGTCCATACAGAATTCTCACTGCAGTCCATTTTTGCATATATATATATATAGAGAGAGAAATAGGGACGCGGTGGCTCAGTGGGTTAGGATGCTGAACTTGTCAATCAGAAGATTGGCAGTTTGGTGGGTTGAATCCCAAGTGCCGCGTAACAGAGTGAGCGCCTGTTACTCGTCCCAGCTTCTGCCAACCTAGCAGTTCGAAAGCACGTAAAAATGCAAGTAGAAAAATAGGGACCACTACAGTGGGAGGGTAACAGCATTCCGTGCGCCTTTGGCGTCCAGTCATGCCAGCCACATGACCACGGAGACGTCCTTGGACAAGCTCTGGCTCTTTGGCTTTGAAACGGAGATGAGCACCGGCCCCTAGAGTTGGAAACGACTAGCACGCATGTGTGGGGGAACCTTTACCTTCACCTTATATATATACAGTATATATAGAGAGAGCAAACAGTATCCCACAGCAAAATACAAGTAGTCCTCAGCCTACAATCATTCATTTAGTGACGGTTTGAACAATGGCACAGAAAAAAGTGGCTTATGACCGTTTTTCACACTTACAATCATTGCAGCATTCCCGTGGTCACCTGATCAAAACTGATTGTTTGACCACTGGCATGTATTTACAAGGGTTGTGACGTGCTGCGGTCATGCAATCACAATCTGTGGCCTTCCCAGCCAACTTCTGACAAGCCAAGATGATGGAGGAAGCCAGATTCGCTTAATGACTGCATGAGTTCACTTAACAATTGCAGTGATCTGCTTAAAAACTGTGGCAAAAAAGGTTGTGAAATGGGACAAAACTTACCTAACAACAGAAATCTTGCTTAGCAACAGAAATCTGGGGTCCTATGGTGGTTGTAAATTAAGGTCTACCTGTATGAACTCTGCAACCTACCTGTCTTGGTGTTTTCAATGTACCCATATTTTGGAAGACTTGTGATTTTGACAACCAGGCCTTCTTCAGCAAAAGCCAGGGAGTGGTGAGGCCGGAGTGGTGTTCGTCCCCCTTCTTCAACCTGAACACAAAAGCAACATTTATTAATTTATTATTTATTGATTGATTATAATCACAAACACTTAATATTTTATCAGCAACATATTGTCTGGGTTTCCAACATTTAACTTACTAATACATGTTAAATTCCTTTCTCTCTACCTCCTTTTTCTAGCCATTGGTAAAAGGTATCCCATGTTCTAAAACAGGGGTCTTCAAACTTGGCCCTTTTATGACTTGTGGACTTCAACTCCCAGAATTCCTCAGCCAGCGTACCTGGCTGAGGAATTCTGGGAGTTGAAGTCCACAAGTCATAAAAGGGCCAAGACGCCTGTTCTAAAATATGGCACTTAACACCGGTGAGGTTAGCAAAAATGTTTAAAAATATATCTAGCAACTGTTGGAAATGTAGACAAAAACCAGGCACTTATTACCATCTTTGGTTGGACATGCCCCAAAGCCAAAGGAAAATTACTAAAAAACATAGATTTTAAGCCAGAATTATTTCTGTTAGGCATAATTGTAGGAAACTATGAGAAAAAGTGTATATATCTAATTTTACATATATTAACTGCGGCAAGAATTGTATTCGCTCAACATTGGAAAAAATGAAGATTTACCAACAGAGGAAGAGTTAATTAAAAAAAAAAATTAGATTGAGCAGAAACGGATAGATTGACATTGAAAATGAAAGAAAAAGGAGATTCAGGATAGAATCTCACAGGCTATTGACATACTGTTATTTGTTCAGAAAAGGTAACAACTGGAGGCACACTATGGGCTGCTGTGATAGTAATGGCGAACATCTGGCTATCAAGCTGATTGTTGTCAGCATCGAACACAGAGAAGTAGAAGACATCTGTGATTGGCTGATTGACCCCAGTTTCAAGCTCGGTGAAATATCTGCAGGATAAAAATGGAAGAAGTTGAGCTGAGGTGGTAGGTAGGGACATGAAAGTGTGCGATTGACTAATCATTTAATCTCTTCTAATTGCATCTTGTTTGCCTTGGGAAATAAGCTCCCCTGCTTGCATTTTCATGTTACTGACAGGAATGTCATGGCTATGGGGGATAGGGGGGAATAGTTAACAAGGAAGAGTATCTTTTATTTCTAACTTTTTAATCAAGCTGGTGCCCTTTAAATCTGCCAGATGGGAAGTTGTTGACAATGCAGGAAGGGGATATGGGGAGTGTTAACTGCAACACAATGGGAGGTGGGGAAAGTCAATTCCTGTATTGACAGAAAAATTAAAAGTCGGGGCAAGATGAAAGAAATGTCACTGGGATGGATCCAAATACTGAAGTAGAGAGGTGCAGGAAATGGGCTTAGGAAAAAATCCCATCATCCTCTGGAGAAAGGGTCTTCAAACTTGGCCCTTTTATGACTTGTGGACTTCAACTCCCAGAATTCCTCAGACAGGCACGCTGGCTGAGGAATTTTGGGAGTTGAAGTCCAGAAGTCATAAAAGGGCCAAGTTTGAAGACCCTTGTTCTGGAGGATCTGAGAGGTATATTCAACTGCAGGAAAAATGGATCCCTGGCCTGCTTCCCGAAGGCCACCTAACATCACCAGGTCTGGATGAAAACTCATTGTTCTTGCTAAAGACACATCCTTCAGATAAAAACAAATAGAAATGTCCAAATCATGAATGGTCCTTTCTTTGTGCCCCCAAAAGGCACCAAATATATGGATGCCCTTGCTGGGTATTCATGAGAAATAGGACTTGAGAAAGTAGGAACTAGTAGGAGATGGGACTTTTGGTTGGCTTTGAAGACAGATGGTGAATCTCCCGGACACCAAACAGGAAAGTCCCTGCTCTTCCTTTAAATAAACCATGGTTTCCAGAATTCAGATGCATTTGTCCAAGCTAGAAATCAATAGACTGTAAGTTCTAGTCCCATCTTAGGTATGAAAGTGGGATGGGTGACTTTGGAGCCATCATCAGGAGACAGTGAGTTCTAGACTTGCCTTAGGCAGGATCAATCACCAGGAAACTGTGGGATCTAATCCCTCCTGAGGCATGAAAACCAGCTGTGTGACTTTAGCTCAATCACCAGGAGATTGCCTTAAACATGAAAGCTGGCTAGGTGACTTTGGGCCAATCACCAGGAGACTATGAGTTCTAGTCCTGCCTTAAGCATGAAAGCCAGCTAGATGAACTTTGGGCCAGCCACTCTCTCTCAGCCCATTAACCTCACAGGGTTGTTGTTGTGGGGAAACTAGGAAGAGGAAGGAGTATTAAGGTATACTCGCCGACTTACTTATAAAAATAATAAAGGCGGGATAAAAAAATATATTAAATAACTCGTATTGGAAGTCCATGGCCTTTCGTGTAGATCAATGCCTTCTGGTTCTGTATGAAGATCACTGATTTAAATTATTTTGAGGGGGGGAAAAACCACATTTGCCTCCAGTGTTAAATGCTATCTCACAGAATCTCAGAAAATAGCTGAGGGAAGACTCTGAAGACGGAAATTTTTTCATATCTCTCTCCCCCTGCCCCATCTTTTTTTTTCACCCCTTAAGGTCAGGTCTCTTTAAAAAAAAACAACAGCCTAACAGCTAATGTCTTTCCTTTCAGGAAAATATTTTTCATTTCTATAGTTCTTGCTTCCCTGTTTCACTAGTTCCAACTTTTCACACTGGCAGACTATGCAATAAAACCCTAGCTTGTGACCTGCATATTTTAACTGTCAACCCACAAACTACTAAAGACAAATCGTGCAAGGGCTGTTGTTGAGGAGGGCTATACTGTACATCTTACACAGGGAAAACAGCCTTGTGGTTTTCATAATGAGCTTGCAGAAATTTCTTGGGGACAGCCCCACAGATTACCTGATCCTTTGATTGTTAATGTCTTCCATTGTGAAATTATAGACCTCCGAAGACTCATCCATATGCTGTCCAAAGACTGTCCACACAAGACTGCCGTACATAGGAAGAGAAATTAGCTGGATCCTTATCTCAGAATCAGGGGAATTGTTATCCTAAGGGCAGAAGTGAGATTATGAAAAAAAAAACATTAAATCAGATAATCACTGAATAAAATGAAGGATGCCAGGTCAAAAGAAGAGTCCCATTTTATAGCCTGTTTGAAAGGTAGTTCTCAACTTACGACCGATCACTTACTGGATAATGTATGACCCAGTTTCAAAAATCCAATATTTTTGCCCCTATGGTCACGTGATCGCATTGGGCCCTCAGTTTGCATTTATGGGCATTTGTAGCATCCTACAGCCACATTAACAATTTGGGACCTTTTTTTGATGGGTTCCATTTTTCAGCAAAATACCCCCACCGGGTATAATAATTTCTCTTAAGAACCATCCTATCCATTTAACAACTCTGGCGTTCATTTAACCACCACGACAAAAAGGATTGTAAAATTGGATGTGGTCATGTCAAACCTGGCATGATTACAACCATATTTATGGGCTCCACCAGGGTCATAAATCAAGAGCAACCTGCAACATACACAAATTGAGAACAAACTTGTTCTGATGATGATGTTCTATACTGTGGCACCTATTTTAAAATGAAAGGAGAAAAATCACGCAAAGCATCCTATCTTGCAGTTCTAATTCATTAAATACTTTTTAATCATTACCTGAGTCAATGGATTAATGGGCCTTGTGAGTCAATTGATTGGGGGAAAGCTTTGATTTTTTTTGCCAATTAATACATTGACTTAACTGATTAAAAAGTATTTAATAAATTAAGAGAGGTATATCCAATTAGTTAGACAGAGTTCTTTTTTTAAAAAAAACCTGCTGATTATTTTGATTTCAGTAATGTGTTTATTGGCCGCCTTTAATTGAGTACAAATATTTAATCACTGAAAAAAAAGGGATCAATTAAGCCAAAGATTCTTCAAAACTGCTGATGTCTTCCAATACCGAAACATTACAAAATAAAATAAACCTACTGATGTAGCACATACATCAATAATCTTTCAACCATAAACATCACAAAATCAATTGTAGCAGTAAAGGTTACACATGTACAAGGTGTTATTCGAAATCAGTCAACCCTTAAGAAACACTCAAGTCTTCATTTACACTAATATTGCTATAGTATTTATACGGAAACAAAATACATAAATAATGTCAAGCTGATTTATTGCACATGCCTACAAACAAGAATCTTGTCAACTAAGGGTCAGCACTAAATTGGAGCTAGGTAAGTGTTATCAGAATTCAAGAGGGATTGGATTTCGACCGCTTGTGAGAACATAACGATTCCAGGCTGATTCCTCTCTTGACTCCGCCCCCAGGCTTTGTCTGTCCTTTTCCAACACTAGAGGTAGTTCTCAACTTACAGCAATTCTTTTAGTGACTGTTCAAAGTTGCAACAGTACTGAAAAAGTGACTTATACCGTTTTTCACACTTACAATCGTTGTAGCATCCCCATGGCCACGTGATCAGAATTCAGACGCTTGGCAACTGACTCATATTTAAGATGGCTTGCAGTGTCCTGGGGATCACGTGATCACCTTTTGCGACCTTTTTACAAGCAAAGTCAATGACGTTACCAACTTAACGATTGCGGCGATTCACCTAACGGTGGCAAAAAAGGTCATAAAAATGGGGCAGAACTCACTTAACAACTGCCTTGCTTAGCAGCAGAAATTTTGGGCTCAGTTGTGGTCGTAAGTTGAGGACTACCTGTAATTTAGAAGAGACGGAGAAGATTGACGAGCACGTGAGGAAGACGAGTAACAAGGGCACAGCAGACAGGCTCTTATAGACAGGAACAGGGTGGAGGATACAGCAAGAAAACACCTTGCAAATAATTTAGTTCGGGGATATGCCCATTTTCAGTCTGATTTGAACGATGGTGGGGAAGCTGGAAAAGGAAATAGCAAGTGAGACACCCAAGACCCTTATCTTATAAAAGGCAATTCAGCCCAAGTGCAGAGCAGTTTGGGGGAAAGCATTTTGTAGTATTCAAAGACACCCCCATATTAATGGGCTATAAAGTGCAATTTTTCTTGCAATTTAAAAGAAAGATGCTAAATTCATTCCAGGTAAGCTCTGAAGAGCCCATCTGAAATGCAGTTCTTGCCTTCTCGCTCTTGCTTGGCAGCTGAGTATGGGCACAGCACACTGGCAAAATGGCAGTCACAGGAGACACGACGCTTAGTGATAAAATGGCTGCCAAAGTAGTACTAGATGCTTCCTTCCAAAAGGAGAAATAGCTCCTTGTAGGATCTTTACCTGATCTATTTTATAATCTTCATGGAAAAAAATATCAGAAAAGCCAAGAGACCTAGCGGGCACAAAGGGAGACTTCATATAAAGGGTTCAAAAAAAAATTACAGGTAGCCTTCTGATTTAGGACCACAACTCAGCCCAAAATTTCCATTGCTAAGCAAAACAGTTGTTAAGTGAGACCCATTTTACGCTCTTTCTTGCCACTTTCTTGTTAAGTGAATCACTGCAGTTGCTAAGTTACTAACACAGCTGTTAAGGGAATCTGGCTTCCCCCATTGACTTTACTGGTCAGAAGGTCACAAAAGGAGATTGCCACACTGCAACCGTCGTAAATGTGAGTCAGTTGCCAAGGGTCTGAATATGGATCACCTGACCCTGAGGAGTGGCCAAATGGTTGCATGTGTGAAAGATAGTCATAAGTCACTTTTTCCAGTGCCATTGTAACTTTGAATGGTCACTAAACAAACCGTTGTAAGTCGAGGACTACCTGTATTGGACTTTTCTGCAGAGAAAAGTTGAACAAGAGTAAAAGCAATAGCGATTTAGGGATAAAAGCAAAGGTGCAGAGCTCAACCACCTTGTTATGTCCTCCAGGCAATCCATTTCAGTGGGGCATGTGAAGAATAATGCCCAGATCAATATTTTAAAAAAAGAGAAAATATTGAATGAGGCAAGTGGGAATTGAAAGTATAAAACAGAATCTTTCTTTCTTTCTTTCTTTCTTTCTTTCTTTCTTTCTTTCTTTCTTTCTTCTTTCTTTCTCTATCTCTTTCTTTCTCTTTCTTTCTTTCTTTCTCTCTCTCTTTTCTTTCTTTCTTTCTTTCTTTCTTTCTTTCTTTCTTTCTTTCTTTCTTTTTCTTCTTTTGAAGATTTAGCTAGGAGAACAGGTTAAAATCTTTGGCAAGCAGGAATATTCAAAAGGGATGTGAGCTTTTTACATTACAGCCTTGTCTTCTCTATCAAAGGATGGCTTTCCTGGCCCGGGATCAGCTGTTGTCCGTGCATCATAAAAATACAAACAGAGATTGGACTACGTGCCCAGATTGTCTTAGCGGCTCTGTGAAGCGCCAGAAAGAACAGGCCAAGTTCCCACCTGCATGAAAGTCAGAATAAGGCGTGTTTTTTTTCCAAGCAGTGGGAAGGATGTTGCCTTTGACTTCCTGCTACAGCCACAGGCAATGTTTCCTTTGTCTGGATGTAAGTTTTTTAAAAAAGAAAGCTAGAACAATCCCAACTCAAGAGATATTTTTGATGTATGGTAGTATCTTTTTCATAGCTGTGTTGGTTGTGCTATAGTGAGTTCTGTGGTCAGGCACTTTTTGATCATGATTGCTTTGATGATTAATATATATATATTTTTAAAAAATGAACAATTTCTCCAGTCTTCCTCCAGGCTCCATCCATCACATTCGGACCCAGAAATTTATTCCTGAGATTTTATGATCCTCATTTTAAATATAACGTAAGGAAATAGAAAGGTGAGTCAGCAGTATTATGTGGTACATAGAAAGTGAGTAGAATCCTGTGCTATCTCAATAGAAAAATAGTCCTGGGAAATTATTGCTTGATCTTGTATTAAGTGCACTTATCTACTTCTGTTAAAGGACAGTGAACGCTGGGTGCTTAGCTATGTAAGACCAAGCAAAGAAAACGATTCGGGAACCAAAAGAATTAAGTATGTTGAGCACGTACAGGTAGTCCTTGACTTATAACAGATCACTTAAGGCAGGGGTGTCAAACTCATTGAGGGCCGCATCAGCACTGCGGTTGCCCTCGGGGGCCGGGTGGGTATGGCCAGGGTGGGCGTGGCCTACTGGGTGGGCATGGCCTACTGGGTGGGCGTGGCTAAAGTGCATATGGCCTACTGGGTGGGCGAGGCCAGCTCTACTTCGTTCGCATCAAGGGTGCCTATGGGGGCTTGGGCAGGAGTGGGACAGATCTGAGGGTCTCTGGCAGAAGGAGGGTCTCTTGAGGGTCAAGGCAGTGGGGGCCATTCCCTCACTGTTTCCAGGATGGCTTCGCGGGCCGCATGAAACCACTTCGCGGGCCTTGTGTTTGACATGTCTGGCTTAAGGGAACGTTTGAAGTTACAATTGCACTAAAAATTTTCACACTTAACAACCACTGCAACATCCCCACGGTCATGTGATCAAAATTCAGAGCCTTGGCAACTGACTCATATTTATGACAGTTGCAATATCCTGGCATCATCTTTTGCAACCTTCCGACAAACAAAAGTCCACATGGAAGGCAGATTCACTTTAGAAGCGGGTTACTTAATTCACTTTAAAAAACAGTCTCGCTTAGCCATAACAATCTGGAGCCCAAAAGTCAAGGACTACATGTAGATAAGTTTAAAAAAAGAGGCACTGTGGTATTTTTCCGACTCTTGGAATGTTTTAGGAAGTGAAAATATGAAAGAGCAGGATTAGAATCGAGGACTGAAAATAACCAGAAGAAGCTAAAATGGTATCGGCCCATCACAAATGAATCATGTTTTATACTGAATTAATCCAACTGGCTAAGTTTGCAAATAGTTGAACTATCAATTAATTATACTGTATTAGCCAATGTGCTTTATTCTAGTATCCTAGTACACGATCTCAACGTAAGAAACCTTGATTAATAGTAGATGCATTCGAGCAATGAAATGCTTTCACGAGTAGTTGATTACCCATAAAAGGTTATGTACAGTCTACTCTAGAGAGCCTTTGAATCAAGATACTGCAGTTGCTTCTATTGTAGCTAAAGTGTAGTTTAGCCTCCAGGTCCTTTCCAACTCTGCTTTTTTTGATGAAGGCACAAGTCATGAGAAGTCATTATAACAAAAGGATTTTTGACCTTTTGCAAGACATTGGCTATCTTACACCAGAGTTGGTCCAGGGTCACAAACAGGTTGTCTTCAGCCATACGATCACCAGCGGCCCTTGTAATTTGTCAGGGACATTGAAAAATGTCATTTTCAAAGCTGCTGCTCTGAACTTTATAATTCAAAAACAAAAATGTCAGTTTCAGAAAATGCTCTGGATTTAGGGTTCCCTTGAATCTTCAGTGGCCAAGTTTTGACCTGATCACTCAAAATTTTGAATTTTGCACAAAACCCAAGACCAAACCAGTTGGTTTTCTTTGGTTCTTACCCTTTTCCTTCTGTCTAAATGAGCAACCCTACGTTTTCTATCTCCTTAACCCTATGATTGGTTTGAACCCACCAAAGGAATTAATATACTAAGATACAGATTAAAGCTGAGATATCAAACAAACAAACAAAAAATAGATCAGATGCTTACAATATATGCAAAGTGGGATCGAGTGATGATTGCAGAGTTTTTGCCAGCCACCGTGATACTCAGCGAGCAGCTAGGATCCAACCTTGGCCCATTAAGGTTCACTGGGGTTACTTCCACCTTGAGCAAAACGACGTCTTTGGTGGTGCCATCAGTCACTGAAATTTCCATGCTGTCTTCTTCTGAGGATGAGCCATCGTGGAGATAATGCAAGTAGTTCCTGGTGATTTCCTCATAGGTGAAACTATCGCCTTCCCGGAAAGACATGCTAAAATCAGAATTTTCTCCTTCACGTAACATTTAAGATAAATCCCCCTAAGTAAATGTAGAAAAGTGCCTTGGTCCAAGTATAGCAGTGATGGCGAACCTTTTAGAGACCGAGTGCCCAAACTGCAACCCAAAACCCACTTATGTATCGTCGGGTGCCGAGCGGGCGTGGCCTATTGGGTGGGTGTGGCACATTGGGTGGGCGTGGCTGCAGTGGTAACGGCAGACTGGGTGGGACTAAAAAGTTCAATCAATCAATTCCAACTTTGCGAGAACTTTTTTTTCCCCGCGAGAAGTTGAAATTGATTGATTGATTTAACCTTTTTTTTTGTACACGGCTGCAGAGGCCTAAAGTGAAAAGAGGTTATAAAACCCAGCTGAAGGCCTAGGACTAGGGCGACGGCGCGCCCGCCTGCAGAGAGGGCTCTGCGAGCCACCTGTGGCACGCGTGCCATAGGTTCACCACCATTGCTTTACAGTGACCCTGAATAAATGAGGAAGCACCAATTGCATTTCTGGAATGAATTTATGTACAAGAAAAGGTTTTCCTTGGTAGTTCAGAAGTTCTGTTTTAATGGCTAACAATTGAGAAGAGTCTCACTTCACTCATGGAACTGAGCGGATATGACTTTCAGAACATCCCTCACATTCATAGGGAGCCAGTTTAGTCTACTGGTGAATACATCAGGCC
>NC_139521.1:69930161-69992661 GCF_947247035.1 Vipera ursinii
ATTCTGGGAGCTGAAGTCCACACATTTTAAACTTGCCAAGTTAGAAAAGCAGCCCTATATCATTACAAAGGTGGGGCAAGAATAAGGAGCCTTTTTAAAAATATATATATTCCTGTGCCTTAGATGAATAGTAGCACGGGGGGCGGGGAGAAAGCTGAGAGTACTACTAGAGGAATGAAGCAGGGAAGGAAAGATGAAGCATTCCCTCACATCAGCAGAGTTGGTGAAAGCTTCAGTACTTTTTTTTATAGTCCTCTTGACTTAGATCAGGCATGTCAAACTCGTGACGTTACGTGACGTCGCGCGATGTATCACGACTTTTTCCCCATTGCCGGCCATGGGGAAGGTTCGGTTTCAATACAATGCATCCAGCCCGCGGGCTAGCAGTTTGACATGCCTGACTTAGATGGATGCATCTAAGAAGCTGAGGGGGGGGAGGGAAATCCAGATGAAAAAAGAAAAAAAAATTGGGGTTTGCTTGCAAACTCTCCAGCATCCCCAAATGTTGTCACCAATAATTTTGCAGCTGTTTGAAAGTGTTTGATCTAATAGAAGAGAATATGTGCAACTTTGGAGCCCTTGGCACTCTCTGAGTTTGGTTGTTTGCTTGCAGATGTTTCATTATCCTGATTGGTGGTTAAAGCCGGGAAATGGTGAGTTCTAGTCCTGCCTTAGGTATGAAAGCTAGCTGGGTGACTTTGGGCCAAGCACCAAGAGGTGGTGAGTACTAGTTCCACTTTAGGCATGAAAGCCAGCTGGGTGACTTTGGGCCAAACACCAGGAGATGGTGAGTTCTAGTCCCGCCTTTGGCATGAAAGCCAGCTGGGTGACTTTGGGCCAAGCACCAGGAGATGGTGAGCACTAGTTCCACTTTAGGCATGAAAGCCAGCTGGGTGACTTTGGGCCAAACACCAGGAGATGGTGAGTTCTAGTCCCACCTTAGGCATGAAAGCCAGCTGGGTGACTTTGGGCCAATCACCAGGAGATGGTGACTTCTAGTCCTGCCTTTGGCATGAAAGGCAGCTGGGTGACTTTCGGTCAATCACCAGGAGATGTTGAGTTCTAGTCCCACCTTAGACACAAAAGCCAGCTGGGTAACTTTGGGCCAATCACCAGGAGATGGTGAGTTCTAGTTCCACCTTAGGCATGAAAGCCAGCTGGGTGACTTTGAGTCAATCACCAGGAGATGGTGCGTTCTAGTCCCGCCTTAGGTACAAAAGCCGGCTGGGTAACTTTGGGCCAGTCACTCTTCCAGCTCAATTCACCTCCCTTATTTTGTGGGGAAAATAACAGGAGGAAGGTGTATTAGGTATGTTCGCTGCCTTGAATGATTTATAGAAATAATAAAGGTGGGATAAAAAAAAATAGAATAAATAAAATATTATCTAGTTGGGTCATGAAATGAAAGCAAATAACCAAGCTTAGAGAGCACCAAGGACTCCTCAGTGTTTGATCTATCACCAAGTCTCCTATTTCAAAACTCTATTTCGTGTTTATTAGGTGGGTTATAAGGTCTTCAAAACAGATAGAATGAAGTATAAATACAACAAAATATCCACATACCTGTAAAACGAAAGTTAATCGATTCTGGAAGACCTAGAGGAGATAAAAGAGATCAGGAAAACACAATTGTTTGCAGCATTTGGAATCACACAATACAAACTACCGCAGATCCACCGCAGGTGTGATGTCACAAAAAATTTGTGGAAGGGGAAAGTCACAAGTCCAGCTGTATTTGGAAATACTGATTACATTCTCAGCAGACTTTGGACCACCATTTGCAAGATAATTAAGACAAAATAGTTTGTCTTAAAATAGACAAGAAAAATAGTTTTCTATGTGGGTAAAGATTTCAAAATATTTTATTTTGAAGCAATATGTGGTAGGCCCTTCCAACTCTTATTCTGATTGAATACTTTAGGCCTGTTTATAACAAGGGCTGACACAACATACATCTCTAAAATGTGAGAAAAAAGAAGTTCGTTTGAAAAATGCCCGGCTTTCAGCTTTTGGCAGATTGTTACACTACAGCTCTCATTCGTTTTGATAAATTATGCAGCCCTTGTGTTTCGGTGCTAGGAGGGTAAACACAGCAGGTTGCATTTTTCCTGATAAAGGCCTGCAAGTTCCTATTGGAAGATTGCTTTGTATGTTTGCTTCTTTTTGCAGATGTGGGAAATAACAGCTGTTTGGACCATAATTGCATCTAAGGTATAACTTCTAAAGAATGCCTAATGGTGCAGGCAATCTGATAGGAGCCCAGAGAATTTCATGAGCTGATATTAATTCATGAACTGATACTCAGCTGATGATTAGTGGTATAATTGCTGTAAAATTTCATTGTGAAACACATGCGCGGCCCCACAAATCACTGATGGCCATATATTAGACCGAATGGGAAAATTATGAGGGGGTTGCACTGCAGGCAGAATTAATATTAACCCAACAAACTGGATGGACTGCTATGTCACAAAGATGCTGGTGTTTAACCAGTCTTCATTATTTCCTTTTGTGGCATCCTAAATATCAGGATGGGATGCGGTGGCTCAGTGGGTTAGGACGCTGAGCTTATCGATCAGATGGTCGGCAGTTTGGCGGGTCGAATCCCGAGTGCCGTGTAACAGAGTGAGCGCCTGTTACTCGTCCCAGCTTCTGCCAACCTAGTAGTTCGAAAGCACGTAAAAATGCAAGTCGAAAAATAGGGACCACTACGGTGGGAAGGTAACAGCGCTCCATGCGCCTTTGGCCTCTAGTCATGCCAGCCACATGACCACGGAGACATCCTTGGACAAGCACTGGCTCTCCAGCTTTGAAACGGAGATGAGCACCGGCCCCTAGAGTTGGAAACGACTAGCACACATGTGCGGGGGAACCTTTACCTTTACCTTTAAATATCAGGATATTGGACTTGGCAAAAACTTTGCAACCAAAGAGAGGGGCCAATGGAAGCATAATGTTCTACATTCACCAAGCATCTCTGAAAAAAATGTATCTGAATAACATTTCTGTGATATCTCTAGGGCAGAAGTAGGCAACCTTGGCTCTTTTATGACTCGTGGACTTCAACTCCCAGAATTCCTGAGCCAGCCATGCTGAGGGGAAAGGGAGAGTTTCCAAGCTGAGCCATACTGGCTCAGGAATTTTGGGAGTTGAAGACCACCAGTCATAAAAGAACCATCGTTCCCCACCCTTGGTTTAGAACAGATGTAGGCAACCTTGGCTCTTTTATGACTCGTGGACTTCAACTCCCAGAATTCCTGAGCCAGCCATGCTGAGGGGAAAAGAGTTTCCAAGCTGAGCCATGCTGGCTCAGGAATTTTGGGAATTGAAGTCCACCAGTCATAAAAGAGCCAAGGTTGCCTACCCCAGCTCTAGGGTAAAACCATAAGATATTCCCACCTCATCATAATGTTTTGTTTTGAGGGTGGCAAAAAAATTTTTTTAATGTCACAGATTCTTAGTAGGCATTTGACCCAGCATCTTCCATGTGGTTCATTGGCTTTGTTTATGGCTGGGACTTCAGACCCTTAAAATATTGTTAAACTCTATTGCTCAACATTCCCACCATTGTCTAGAACAGGGGTCCCCCAACCCCTGGTCCATGGACTGATACCAGGCCGTGGCATGCCAACAACCGGTCCACACAAGGAAAGCCCCATCCGTGGGATACAGGCGCACCCTCTGGTTCATGGAAAAACGTTTCTCCACAGAACCGGTCCCTGGTGCCCAAAAGGATAGGGACCTCTGGTCTAGAACAGGGGTCTTCAAACTTGGCCTTTTTATGACTTGTGGACTTCAACTCCCAGAATTCCTCAGCCAGGCACACTTCCCTCCGCCCAGTACGTGCCCACAGAGAGGGCCTCCTCAGGGTGCCTCCGGTCAGGGAATGCCGACTGGTGGCCCCCAGGGGGAGGGCCTTCTCTGTAGGCGCTCCGGCATTATGGAACCAACTGCCGGTTGAGCTCCAGATGGCATCAGACCTCCGAACCTTCCGCCGCGAGCTGAAGATCCATTTATTTGAATTAGCTGGTCTGGCCTGATGGGGGATTATGGGTTTTTAAATTGGTGTTTTTTACTATTTTATTACTGTTTTTTAACTGGGCACTGGTTTAATTTCCTTTTAACTTTTGTATCGTTATTTATATATGCCCTGTGAACCGCCCTGAGTCCCTAGGGAGAAGGGAGGTATAGAAATCAAATAAAACTGAAACTGAAAACTGAAACTGGCTGAGGAATTCTGGGACTTGAAGTCCACAAGTCATAAAAGGGCCAAGTTTGAAGACTCCTGGTCTAGAAGATCAGTGTTTCTCAACCTCGGCGACTTCAAGTTGTGTGTTGAATTCCCCAACCAGCTAATTGACCTCCACTCATCTTTAAAGTTGCTGAGAAACACTGGTTTATAGAAAGTTAGGGAGTTATGAATGGGAATCTAAGGAATGAGTGCTAATCAGTGAATTAAATTCTTACCAGCAAAGGAGAATTCCATCAGCTCCCTAATATGTGATCCAGCACTAGGTGGACGATAGACAATTTTGCCACTGTTGATGTCAGTTTGGGTAAAAGAGGCTACCGGGATGGATGGTTTGTCAATGTGCTCCACCAAACCTGTTGCAGTGGACAGAGAATTTATTTGTTTCTTAGCTAATCTCAAGAGACTATAAACAATCTATAATTATTAGGTAAATAAATACAGTAGTCAAATATGAAACATGAATTCTAACAAATGTGCTTTCCGTAAGACTGCAGTTGTGTTCTTCCAAAGTGTTGCTGATTGGTCCATAATGTCAGAGCGGTTTTGTCCACATAACATACTTAACATACTTAAACCTGCATTTGCTTCAACCAGCCATTCCTTCCATCTTGCTTAACATTTGTTGATAAATATGGCTGGCTAGTTTCTGATTAACCAGTCAGGATTTCTCTGGATTTTATATGGGACTTATCAAAACTCAAGACTTGTAGTGCTCGTGGCCACTCCAATCTCGATTATGGAGCTTGTAAACATGAGTCTTGGGAGCTTGCAAAGCTTGCTTCAAACATGATATGAATCTTCTGTCCTGCAATTCTTCCCCAGTTCAGATTTTAATCCCAGCCAGGACATTAGATAGTTCTGCAGAAACCACCTACAGTCCTCAATTCACTATCCTGACAAGTGCAAGAAAGGTGCATATGAATTCAAATTTGCACTCTACTGCCCAGTTTTGAAGGGTCACCATTTTGCTTAATTTCTCTCGTTTAAGATGGAGAGAGAGACATTTGGCAACCCTTCACCTATCACCCAAAGACAGTTCAGTCATTTCCCCTGAACTTCTTAATTTATAAATACTTTCAGCCAAGCCTGTATCCTCCAACTGACCCTCCTGGCTACCGGCCTACCAATTTCAGTTGTAAAACGATGACAGAGAAACATTTTTTTTATATATATATGAAATGATCTTGCCTTGATCTGGAGGCAAGGGTACGGTCACGTTGTACGTGATTTCTTCACTTGGAGTTTGCGAGTTGACAAAAGAGAGGTGATGCGGTCGAATAGGGGTCACACGATCTTCCAGTGCCTGAAAGATAGATATTTACCAAATGCATGTGTACTTATAAGGGACGTGGTGGCTCAGTGGGTTAGGACGCTGAGCTTGTCGATCAGATGGTCGGCAGTTTGGCGGGTCAAATCTCGAGTGCCGCGTAGCAGAGTGAGCGCCTGTTACTCGTCCCAGCTTCTGCCAACCTAGCAGTTCAAAAGCGCGTAAAAATGCAAGTAGAAAAATAGGGACCACTACGGTGGGAAGGTAACAGCGTCCCGTGCACCTTTGGCTTCTAGTCATGCCGGCCACATGACCACGGAGACGTCCTCGGATAAGCGCTGGCTCTTCGGCTTTGAAATGGAGATGAGCACCGGCCCCTAGAGTTGGAAACAACTAGCACACATGTGCAGGGGAACCTTTACCTTTACTTTACCTATGTGTACTTATACTCAGTTTTTTCCTCCGGGAATCCTGACGGTGAAGACCTGGCCTTTCCCCAATCATTGGGCTAGGTTGTGGGTGTGTGTGCGTTAAACTGGGAGGAAGATTATCAGAGGGACTGTCTCTTGCCGGTCACATCTACCCGACCCACTAGAGCGGGGAGGCAAGGTATGTTGCGGATCCTGTCCCCACCTAACGAGAAACATCTGGCAGGTCCCAAAAGAAGGGCCTTCTCCGTGGCGGCTCCCTCTCACTGGAACATCATTTCCCCCCAGAGATTAGACGGGCCCCCACTCTAAAACTCTTTCGGAAGGCGCCAAAGACCTGGTTCTGGCAGTGGGCCCAGAATCTGGATTCCCTGACCCTATTCAATGAATAGGTCTTTGTTTGGAAGAAAGCATTCCGTTTAGACCCATGTTTCTCAACCTTATCAATCAATTTTTAAAATGAGTGGGCTTCAACTCCCAGAATTACCCAGCCAGCCACTCATCTTAAAATTGTAAGGTTGAGAAACACCGGTTTAAAGAAAGGTGAGGACTGAAAAGAGTTACGTCAAATGATTCCAAGGCAGATTAACTTCACCAAATATTTTCAAGTGCTAGAAATATGCTAACCTTTACTGAACTTCTACGGAAGCCACTTGTTATGTATGCAGGCATCTGCATAGCAACAGCCCTCAGGGGGCGTTGGCCTGGACAGTTTCGGCGGGAAACCTAGGGCCAACCCCATTGGCTGTTAGCTTACCTGGCCAGGTATATAAGGAGGCCAGGTAGCCCTCATTTCTCAGTTCACTTCCCCTTCCAATAAAGAGCTGAACTCACACACTGGCTGGCGTCTCTCTTGCGTCGGACCCACTACACAATAGTGGCGACGAGGATGGGATTGCTGCCGACCAAGAGCTGAAGTCACTGGGGAAACGCTCCGCGAGCTGAAGGGAAAGGCATTTTTCCTTCTTCCCCCCACGACCGCCAGCCGAACCGGCAACGCCAAGCGCCACATCCACGACCAACTGCCGCCATGGCTAGAGCCGGACAACCCCGCGAATTCGAGACCCGCCGCCCCGAAACCTGGACCCGTTACCTGGCTCACGTTGAACTGTACATGCGGTTCAATCAGATATCGGAGGACGGTGCAAAGGCGGCCGCCCTGCTCTGCCTTGGGGGACCAGCGCTGCTGGAAGTCACCGCGAACCTGTTCCCCCAGGAGGCCATCAACACCGTCGCGTACCGAGACCTCGTGGCCAGGCTCAACACACATTTCAGGCCCCGGCGCTCCAAGGTGGCCGCACGGTCACAATTTGAGAAAAGGGACCAGCGCCCCGACGAGACCGGTGCCGACTTCCTCGCCACCCTACGGGAAGCTGCCGTCGCTTGCAGGTTCACAAATTTGGAGGAGCGACTACGGGACCGGCTGATTTGCGGCCTACGCGACAGGCGGTTGCAGGAGCGCCTGTTCGAAAGAGAGGAGGTCTCTCTCCAGGAAGCCGAGGACGACATCCTAGCCCACGAAGCGGCCTCCGGGGCCGTCCAAGCCTGCCAGGGAACCCGGCCCGGCAACCAGGCAACCGGCGTCCGCCGGCAAGGGGCCACAGAGGAGGACGACCTGAGCATCGACCTCCTCCAGCGGAAGTCGACCCCCGACCAGCGAGCCAGACGCCCAGACAGGCCCAGGCCTCCCAGCTACACTGCCGTTCCCCAGAGGTGCGCAGGGTGTGGTGTGAACCACATGCGCAGCCTCTGCAAGTTCCGGTCCGTCACGTGCCAGGCCTGCAAGAAAACAGGCCACATAGCCGCCGTCTGCCGTAGCCGCCCCCCCCGAGAGGAGATCCACGAGCTGCAGCCGGAGGAACCACCGTTCGAAGGTACTGGGGCCCCCACCAAAACAAAAATTGGCTATGTCAAGAGCCGGCTGGCCATTAACCATATGGGTAGCCTCCGGCTGCTCAAACCCAAAATTAGATTAACAATCCGTTTGCAAGGTGTCCCTTGCAGCATGGAGCTTGACTCTGGATCAGCGGTCTCGATTATTTTGGACAAGACCCTTAACCACACAATTAGCCGGAGCAAGCAACGGATTAAATTACGGCCTACTAAATTAACCCTGACCGATTTTCAGAATTCGCCGGTCAAGGTGAAGGGGGAGGCCACCATTTCAGTGGGGTTTAAGGGTCGCGAAGGACAACTGGATGTTGTAGTGGTAGAGGGCCGCAGAGCCAGCCTGGTCGGGCTGGACTGGTTTGAGGCCCTGGGAATCTCAGTATCCGGGATCCATCGGATCCAGGGGGACTCCGTTGAGGCCGTTTGCCGGGAGTTCGCCGACGTCTTCGACGGGTCATTAGGCAAGTACACCGGGGCCCCCATATCATTCAAGCTTAACTCGAACGTCTCCCCCGTTAGGGTCCGGCCGCGGCGAGTCCCGTTTGCGCTCAAACACAAAATCAAGCGCGAACTAGACAAGTTGGTGGCCCAGGGAATCTTAGAGCCTGTAGATGGAGGGGAGTGGGAAACCCCCATCGTGACCCCCCTCAAATCCAACGGGGAAATAAGGATCTGCGCCGACTATAAGTGTTCGGTGAACCGCGCCCTAAACCCGCACGCTTACCCGGTTCCCGCGGTCAGCCACGTTCTCGCTTCCCTCCAAGGCGGCGCCATTTTTGCAAGGCTCGATCTTGCACAGGCGTACCAGCAACTCACGGTCACTAGGGAAACAGCTGACATCCAAACCATAGTAACCCATAGGGGGGCGTTCCGGGTGAACAGGCTGCAGTTTGGAGTCAGCGTTGCTCCCGGCATTTTCCAGGAGGTTATGGAAAAGACACTCAAGGGCATTCCAGGAGTCTGCCCCTATTTTGATGACATCCTGATTGCAGGAGCATCAGCAGAGGAACTGGCAGGGAGGCTTAGGGAAGTGCTGGCAAGGCTGCGCACAGCTGGCCTCAAACTCAAAAAGGAAAAATGCAGCATAGGCGTTCCTTCCACAGAATTTTTGGGGTTCAGAGTAGACGCCAGGGGAATCCACCCCACAGAATCCAAGGTGAGGGCCATCAAACTAGCACCCACACCCAAGAACAAAGCAGAGCTTCAGGCATTCCTGGATCTGCTGAATTTCTACCATACATTCCTCCCACACAAGGCAGCCATCGCTAAACCGCTCCACAGGCTGCTAGACAAACAGGCAACATGGGCCTGGACGGCCACCCATGATCAGAGCTTCAAGGCCCTGAAGGCATTGCTGTCGGACAAGTCCACAGTAACCCATTTCATCGAGTCCAAGCCCATTTGTATCGCCTCCGATGCATCCCCTTATGGTGTGGGCGCTGTCCTAAGCCACCTTGAGCCCAACGGGGCAAAAGTCCCCATAGCATACTATTCTAGGACACTGTCTGGAGCAGAAAGAAACTACGCCCAAATAGACAAAGAAGCCCTGGCAATCGTGGCAGGAATCAAGAAATTCCATGATTACTTATATGGCAGGGAGTTCACTGTCTTCACGGACCACAAACCACTCCTGGGCCTGTTCACCACAGACAGGCAAACCCCCCAGATTCTGTCCCCCAGGATGCTCCGGTGGTCCATCTTCCTTGCAGCATACAATTGCAAGCTGGTACACAAGCCAGGGAAGGAGATGGGCCATGCAGACGGTCTAAGTAGGCTCCCCCTAGACACACACGACCCAGACCCGGCACCAGCCACACAGATCCTAGCCCTGCACGAACTACCCGAGTGCCCAGTTCTTGCCAAGGACATTGCCAGCCACACAGCCACAGACAACATCATGGGCAGGGTGCACTCATGGGTTTGCACAGGGTGGCAGGACAAATCCCCGGAACCAGAGTTTCTATTTCATTAGACGCGATGAAATCTCCACACACAAAGGGTGCCTCCTTTGGGGTAGCAGGGTCATCATTCCACCCGCACTACGCGCCAGGGTATTGGACTCCTTACACGAAGGGCACCCGGGGGTGGTCAGGATGAAGGCACTGGCTAGGAGCTACCTCTGGTGGCCCGGGTTGGACAAGGAGGTTGAGGATCGGGTCAAGGCCTGTTATACGTGCCAGAGATCCAGGCCAGAAGTGCCACATGCACCAGTACACCGGTGGGAGGCCACACACACGCCATGGTCCCGCATTCACATTGACTATGCGGGGCCATTCCAGGGTCAACTATTTTTAGTAGTGGTGGACAGTCACTCCAAGTGGTTAGAGGTAGTCCCTGTCCCCAACATGACCTCGGGGAGGACAATCCAGGTGCTCAGAGCTCTCTTTGCCACACACGGCCTCCCCGACGTAATTGTGTCTGATAATGGGCCTCAGTTTACTGCTGCTGATTTCCAGGCGTTCTTGAAGGCGAACTGGATTAGGCACGCCACCTCTGCGCCATCCTTCGGCAGGCCGAACGGATGGTAAGGACGACCAAAGACGCACTCCGGCGCATCATCAGCGGGGACTGGCACCACAGACTAGCCAAATTTTTACTAGCCCAACACACAACACCATGCGTGGCTACCAGCAAGAGCCCAGCAGAACTGCGATGGGGACGGCGCCTCATCACCAAGCTGGACCGCCTACACCCAGACCGGGTAGCAGCCGAAACCGGTAGGGCAACATCACCATCATCACCATCACCACCAGCATCACTACCATCACCATTGCCATCATCATCCACACACAGGGTCCTCAACCTGGGGGACCTGGTCTGGGCAAGGAACTATGGGGTTGGACATCCTTGGGTTCCGGGGACAGTGGTCGGGAAAACAGGACCCCTTTCGTACATTGTAGGGGTGGAGGGGGACAGACGCATAAGGCGACACATCGATCAGCTCAGAGGAAGAGTCCCTGAGCACGTCACACACGCCCCTGAGCGCGTCACACACGTCCCTGAACTCAACGCACACGATCAACAGGAGGACCACACTCCAGGAGGGGTCAACCCAGCTGAGGACGTCACAGGGCAGGGACCAGAGGAGGAGGACTTCCTGATGCCGGCTCCTTGCAGCCCTGCACAAAGGCCTCAGGAACCCACGGTCCAAGCCCAGGGGCCAAGCACACCCAGACGATCCACCCGTCCACACAGGACACCAGCCTACCTGTCGGACTATGTGTGCAAGTGATCCTCACACAAGGACGCCACTGTTTTTTTTATATATATACTCATAGTTATAGTAGTTGCATGTTGTTGTTGTTATGTGGGTCTTCTCTAAGGGGGGAGGGGTGTTATGTATGCAGGCATCTGCATAGCAACAGCCCTCAGGGGGCGTTGGCCTGGACAGTTTCGGCTGGAAACCTAGGGCCAACCCCATTGGCTGTTAGCTTACCTGGCCAGGTGTATAAGGAGGCCAGGTAGCCCTCATTCCTCAGTTCACTTCCCCTTCCAATAAAGAGCTGAACTCACACACCGGCTGGCGTCTCTCTTGCGTCGGACCCACTACACAATACCACTCACACTTTTCAATGACTTAGCACCACACGCGTGGTGACCTAGTGGTAAAGACTCTCCCCTTCCAATCAAAAGGTTGAGTGTTCAATCCTAGGTGTTCCTCTCCTGGGGCGCAAAGAAAAAAATATATATTTCCGGCGAACTCTGTGTGGCGCCAGGAAGGGCATCCGGTCAGTAAACGCTCAGCTCCATCTAGCTACCCTGATTCTACCCCGAATTAAGGGATTACAGGGTCAAAAAAGGATGTTAAACACATGCATTCTTCCAATTCAGAAAGGAAATAGCCACAGAGTTGAATTATCCACCAGGAGTTCAGAATGACGTAGATGGTACTCTCTACTCCAATTTTCTCCAAAACAAGTTCGCTTTAAGAGAAGTTAATAGGCTGAGAGTTAGGGACTGGCCCAGAATCTGGATTCCCTGACTGTATTCAATGACCCTAAATTAAACTATATATGTATGCAGAGAACAAACTTGATTCCATTTGATGAAGAAGGAAGCCCAGTCGCCTCTTGGGAAAAAAGCACCTTTGGGACAACCACGATCTGGATGACTGAGAAGCGAAACGTCTCCGAAGAAAAACCCAGAAAAAAACAGCTGCCTCGGAGAGAAAAAACCACCTTTGGGACACACTGCCAGAGTTACCGTGTGGCAAGATGGGTGGCTAATAAATTTTACGAATAAATAAATCAATAACAAACAAGCAAACAACCCGTCCATCAGCGCAAGGCAACATGCAGAACGCTCCCTCCTCCAATGTTTCCCCAAATGACCCATTTTGTGAGTAGGTTGGGCCGAGACAGAAGAACAGATCCAAAGTCACTTTGAGCCTCAGGACTTAGGGGGGATCTGAACCCCGGTGTCCCTGATCCTAATTCAAACCCTTCTGTCCCCAAGACCAAAAGACTCAGAAGCCACACAGAACAAATTAAGAACAGAGCTGATCCAAACCTGTACAATCCACAGATTGTTCCCACAGACGCCCAAGCCTAACACCCAGGTCTTTGAACAAATGTCAAACTGTCTGACCTTCCGTTGGTCACGGAGGGCAAGAATATAGACTCTTAAAGAGAAGGGAGGGAAGGAGACAAAAGACAAAGAATGAAACTATAGCTGAAAGTTGCATTCATTAACTTAGGCAGGCAATCTTACAAAAGTCCCCTTTTCAAGAGTCAAATGCCATTCATTGGGGGAAAAAAAGGGGGGGGGTTTGACTCCTAACCTTTGTTCTCTCATTCCCACGTTCATCCAATTGATGCTAGAGAGCAGGGCAACCATTTCTTTTACCATAAAAAAATACAGGTGATAATTCTAAGCTACACGAAAGGCCGAGAATTTGCAACTTTTTAAAGTGCTGGGCACCATCGGGCAATTTGGCTTGCAGGGTGTTAAGTGTCAAAAAATGATTGTTTTTAAAAGAATCGTATTAAAACAGGGCGGAAATCTTCTGAGAGCACCAAAGATTTCAACCTTCTCCTCTGGAGATCTCATAACATGCTGGCTTTCTTTCCTGAAATCACAAGAGAATCTGATCATAGGAAATTTGGTAATCTCATAAGATTCCACCCTTTGTTATGAGACTGTTGTTTTTTGGGGGTGAATTCTATGGACGCCATGCTCCTTATGGCTGCCCAAGGGGACCACGTTAAAAAGGTAAAGGTTCCCCCGCACATGCGTGCTAGTCGTTTCTGACTCTAGGGGCCGGTGCTCATCTCTGTTTCAAAGCCGAAGAGCCAGCGCTTGTCCAAGGACGTCTCCGTGGTCATGTGGCCGGCATGACTAGACGCCAAAGGCGCACGGAACGCTGTTACCTTCCCACCAGAGTGGTCCCTATTTTTCTACTTGCATTTTTACGTGCTTTCAAACTGCTAGATTGGCAGAAGCTGGGACGAGTAACAGGCACTCACTCTGTTATGCGGCACTCGAGATTCGACCCGCCAAACTGCTGACCTTCTGATCGACAAGCTCAGCGTCCTAACCCACTGAGCCACCGCGTCAGTCCCTATACGACCTTGACAGTTAAGTAACAACAACTCAGTGGCTGATGTTTGAACTGGCAAAAACCATACTGGATGAGGGTTTCAGGAATATCAAAATCACAAGTGGATGTTAAACCGATAAAGGTAGTCTTCAACTTACCACAGTTCATTTAATGGCCATTTAAAGTTACAACAGCATCAGAAAAAAGTGACTTAATGGCCAATTTTCACACTTACGACTGTTATAACATCCCCGTGGTCACATGATCAAAAGTCAGAACACTTGGCAACTGTCTTGTATTTATGATGGTTGCAGTGTCCCGGGGCCACGTGATCAACTTTTGTCAACTTCTTGAGTCAGCGGGAAAGCCAGATTCACTTAGCAACCATGTTACTAACAGCTACAGTGATTCCCTTAACAACTGTGGCAAGAAAGGTCGTACAATGGGGCAAAATCTACTTAGCAACTTAAATTTTGGGCTTAACTGTGGTCCTAAGTTAAGGACTAACTGTATAATGTTGTCATGGCCCAGGACTCAGACTCTGAATATGATTCTGAGGAAGCTTCTCTGGCTAAATCTGTGGAACCTCAGCTTAAGGTGACAACAAGCAAAGAATCACGCAAAAGTATTAGTACCACTTTATAAAGCCCTAGTAAGACCACACCTCGGATACTGCAGCCAATTTTGGTCACCATATCACAAAAAAGATGTTGACAGACTGGAAAAAAATTCAGAAAACAGCAACTAAGATGATCAGAGGCCTGGAGACCAAAACATACAAAGAACGGCTGCAGGACTTGGGCTTGGCTAATCAAAAGAAAAAAAGAAATAGGAGAGACATGATAGCAGCATTCCGGTATCTAAGCGGCTGCCTTAAAGAAGGGGGGGGGTCAGGTGTTCACCAGAGGGAAGGACAAGAAACAATAGTTAGAAGCTAATCAAAGAGAGAAGCAACCTGGAATTAAGAAGAAACCTCCTGACAGTGAGGACAATCAACCAGTGGAACAGCTTGCCACCAGAAATCTTGGGCACTCCATCACTGGAGATTTTTAAGAAGATAGATAGACAATTACCTGTCTGAGATGGTATAGGTTCTCTTGCTTGAGCAGGGGGCTGGACTAGAAGGCCTCCAAGGTCCCTTCCAGCTCTATTCTATTCTTTCTATGTAAAACCAGGCACCATCTGCAAAGCTGGAGCTGTCAGAGGAGATGATACAAAGGCCTCCCAGCCTTCACATTAGCAAACAGAATTAAAAGCAGAGATGTTCTCTGAGGCTTTTTGCAAAGCTGAGCCCAGTCATCTTGACTGAGGACAACTGATTGCAACTCAGTTTAAGAGGCAGTCCTGATTCATATTATTTACTGAAAACAGCTGTCTGATATCTGGCTCTCGTGTGAAGTTCTTGGGAATCCTGCTTAAGAAAATCATTCAGCCTCTGGACTGGCTGACAACCCTGACCTAGCTCGTGGAACCTTGGACTGATCTTGGACTATTCTTCTGCGCTCTCCTATTTAAAAATGAATGACTCAGCCAAGTTTCCGAGACTCTTTTCTGGTTTGCGGTCTTTTTGTTATCTCCTTGACCTTGAGTAAACTGAGTTATGTCTAGGTATTGATTTAACAGCTAATCAGCTTATGTAATGTAAGATTTAAAATGTAATGATGGGAATGACTCAGCAGGGTATGTGTCTCTTTAAGAGCCTCTGTATAAAAGGGAAGGCTCTGCTGATTTGTTTGTCTCTTCCGTTTCCTGCTGTAACTGTGGTGTGTTGGATCCTGCTGTGTTAACAAGTGTAGGTATATTGTTCCTGGTGTACGATATTGTAGATAGTGTAAGATAAACTACCATTTAATATAGACCACTGTTTACTGTGTTTATTCCTGGGTTATCTCACGCAATAAGACTGTGCATGCTCTAACAAGTTACCATAGTAATTGTGCGAGAGTCAGTCTTTAAAAGCAGAAGCAGGACATTATCATTCTAAATTAACCTGCACAGATGGCTCAAATCATTTTGCAAAGTGTTATTGCCAGTGTGAAAAAGGTGAAGGGTGCCCTTGTCCTTTTCTCCTCCGCCCCATTTGCCTTCCCCATCCAAAACACTTTTTTAAAAAATTCAGCGAACAAGAATTCTGAATGATGATCTTAAAGAGATTAGAGGACATTCCAGTCCCAAAGGGAAATCTTAAGAAGCTAAAAAAAATACACCTAGAAGTAGTACTTCCCATATATGCCAAGAAATGTTATGTGGGGTACTTCCATACATGCCAGTACTTACGCCAAGAAATCTATGTGGATTAAACACCAACGACAAGATCACTGACACCATCTTGACTTTTCTTGACTACCTTCTCCCCATATTTGGCACCGGTCCATTTGTATCGCATTCATGTCAGAAGCACCGTGGCACTTCCAGGTTGAAAGTAAGTCTGTGTGTGTGTGTGTGTGTGTGTGTAGGTAGATAGAGATAGACCGATAGACAGACAGACAGATAGATAGATAGATAGACAGACAGATAGATATAGAGAGATAAGATATAGAGAGATAGATAACTAGATAGATAGATATAGAGATAAGATATAGATACAGAGATATAGATAACTAGATAGCTAGATAAATATAGATATAGATATAGATAGAGATATATGTTTGTGTATGTGTGTGGGTAGAGATAGATAGATAGATAGATAGATAGATAGATAGATAGATAGATAGATAGATAGATAGATAGATGAGATGAGAGAGAGAGAGAGAGAGAGAGAGAGAGAGAGTTATAGAGATAGAGATAGAGATAGAGATAAGATAGAGAGAAAGATGCATTCTTGGAGAAATGTAATTCTGGACTTACCGTCATATGAAAAGAAAATCTGGAGGAGGACTCAGATGACGCCAGGCTAGGTGGTAAGATGGCAATGTTGAACAAGTGGGTCTCAAGACGGGTCTGTGGAAAGCCTGCACCAGAGACCTGCAAATATGACATTACACGAAAGGAAACAGAGGCAGTGAGACTTTTATGCATCATGACAGGTTAAGACTGTAGGGCACAAATGAGACTGCTGGAGCGGGGAGATTACAGGCAGTTCTCAACAACTGTTTGAAGTTACAATAGCTTTGGAAAAAGTGATTTACAACCTGTATTCACACTTACACCTATTGCAGGGCCCCCCACACACACCTGTGGTCACACACCTTTTCCCCCCAATTTCCAGCCCCCCCCCCCAAAATAATAATAATTCCCATTGGAGAAGTTGGATTCGCTTAACAAAAACTGTAAAAATCAGGTCTGATTCAACTTACAATCGCAATGATTTACGATTAAAGTTCCAATCCCAATTGTGGTCCTAAATTGAGAACTACTTGTACCTCAGCTTCTCTTCTGAATAATCTCAGCAGCATGATTTCCTACGGGCGAAATGTTTTCAGTAGGAGAACCTGAGAACCATCTTCTAAGGTCTACTTTCAGCAAGGTGGACAGTCGCAAGCTTTTTAGCAGCAGATGCATCCTCATGTTTTCTTTCCGAAACTTCAATTCCTCGACTTACAAACCATTTATTTCATGACCGTTCAAAGTGACAACACTGGAAAAAGTGGCTTATAACCATTTTTCACACAGCCATCGCAGTATCCCTATGGACACGTGATCCAAAATTCAGACGCTTGGCAACGGGCTAATATTCATGACAGTTGCAGTGTCCCGGGGGCCATGTGATCCTCTTTTGCGACCTTCTGACAAGCAGTCAATGTTCTGTTCTCACCCCCCCCCCGCCCCAGTTACAAACAGACAGACAAGCAGGCACAACTAGCAAGGGTTAATTCCTCAGGTTTTAGTAATTGCCTTCTGATAAGGCCTTGGCAGCAAAATACAGTCAGCCAAAATAGGCTCGTGAGATAACTTCCACACAATTACTCAAAATGAGTCCAAGCAAACAGTCCAGAAACAGAAGTACAGAAGCGTTGTCAAGAATTCAGGCCAGGGTTTCAAACAGATAATAAATCCGACAGACTTCCGAAGATGTGACCAGAAGTTGATTTAAATTATTGTTCGTCACAAAGTCCTGAGAACAGCCACACCCCCTTTTGTACCTTGTGGGGTGTGGCTCAGTGACTCAGCTAATCCCTCACCCTCCTATTCTTCCTACGCTGCTGTAAATGCTTGGCTCTGCGCCGTTCTCGGGGATCTAGCCATGATTTATCTCCGCTGCTCTCCATCTGCTGCAACTGCTCTGGCTCACTCCCAGCCTGGCTAATCACAGGCTGCTCCTGTCGGCCTTCAGATGGAGACGGAGGCCTTGCCAGAGGGGAGGGTCCCAGAGAGGGAGGCCTTGCCAGTTCCTCCCCATCATCCTCAGAGTCCTTTTCCTCAGTTAGGACAGGCTCAGGGATCGGGGCCACAACAGTAAATGGGGAATGCTGGATTCACTTAACAATCGTGTTAACTAACTTAACCACTGCAGTGATTCACTTAAGTGATAAGAATAGCATAGCTCTGTTAATGTCCCTACTCTCTGGAAGAGCATCCCCTTAAAGCAGTGTTTCCCAACCTTGGCAACTTCAAGGTGTGTGGACTACAACTCCCAGAATTCCCCAGCCAGCTAGAATTCTGGGAGTTGGAAGTCCACTCATCTTAAGGTTGCCCGGTAGAGCAACACTGCCCTACATATGCAGATGGCACTCATTGTCCTGCGATTCAGGAAGGCTCTTAACATCTATCTGTCTTCCCAGGCCTGAGGTTAGGAAGCCTGTGCAGCTCCTGTTGTGGTTTTTATCCTGTTCCTATCATTTTTATTGATACGATGGTTTTTGTCGGGTCTGCCCTGTCTTAGCTTGTGTGCTTTTAATTGATTTGTGCTCACTTTATAACAGAATAACAAAGTTGGAAGGGAGCTTGGAGGTCTAGTCCAACCCCCTGCTTAAGCAGGAGACCCTATACCAGGGGTAGGCAACCTTGGCTCTTTTATGACTCGTGGACTTCAACTCCCAGAATTCCTGAGCCAGCCATGCTGAGGGGAAAGGGAGAGGTTTCCAAGCTGAGCTATGCTGGCTCAGGAATTCTGGGAGTTGTCCACGAGTCATAAAAGAGCCAAGGTTGCCCACCCCTGCCCTATACCATTTGAGACAAATGCCTGTCCAATTTCATCTTACAAAACCCCCACAACTTTTGCAGGCAAATTGTTCCACTGATTAATTGTTCTAACAGACAGGAACATTCTCCTTAGTTCTGGGATGCTTCTCTGCTTGCTTAGTTTTCATCCATTGCTTCTTGTCCTTTGGAAAAAGAGGCTGCCTATTCTTTGTGGCAGCCCCTTAGATGGATCCTCTAACCACCCAGAGTCCTCTGGAGTGTGCAGCTATAATAAATGTAACACACTACTAATAAATAAATAAACACGGTGCCAATAAATAAATTAACGTTGTGCCCTATCAGAGTGTATCCTGCCCCAGCAGCTATGCAACCGATACCCCTGTATCGACAGAAGATTTCCGAAGGGCTGCCCCAAGGAATGACCGAGAAATCAATAAATGGAAGCATGGAGACCTACACTCTCATGCAATGTGAAAGAAATGGAGCGTGGAATATTTCCTCCCCCCCCACCCCAGAAAAGAGATCTCAACATATACAGTTTTCATAGATCTCCGTCACGGGTTTGGTCAAGCGAACCTCTGGGGAAAATCAGTGGAAAGGGAAATAAATGGCACATATCTAACTGAGCTTGGGGAGACCTATTTCGCAAGAGGTCACTGGAAACGCAGTTCCCAGAATATTAATAAAAAACAATCCATCTGCATTTTTTCAAGCAGTCACTAGCCATTGATCTGTGGCCTGACAGATGGATTATAGTTCTGTGATAGAATACAGCTACGCACAGCTTCTCTCTAACTTCCTACAGACACACACACACACACACAAAGTTAAACTATATAATTATTCCTCCAGTTGCAAAATAGTTCAACCTGCAGCTTTCCCCTCCACCATGCTGTGAAATGAAAAATCCATATAGGCGGTCCTTGACTTACAACAGTTCATCTAGTGACTGTTCAAAGTTATAACAGCAATTTAAGAAAACTGACTTATGTCAATTTCTTCAAACCTACGGCCATTGCAGCATCCCTGTGATCATGTGATCAAAATTTGGATGCTTGGCAACTGGCATGTACTTATGACAGTTGCAGTGCCCCGGGGTCATGTGATCACCTTTTGTGACCTTCCGGCAAGCAAAGTCAATGGGGAAGCCAGATTCACTTAACAACTGCAGGGATTCACTTCACAGCTCTGGCAAGAAAGGTCGTAAGCTGGGGTAAAACTGACTTTAACAACTGTCTTGCTTAACAACGGAAAGTTTGAGTTCGATTGTGGTGGTTTAAGTTGAAGACTACTTGTACAACTATGCACAGCTTCTCTCCAACTCCTTACACACACACACACACACACACACACACACACACACACACACACACACACACATATTTAACTACATAATTATTTCCCCAGTCGCAAGATAGCTCTTCAGAAAAGCTCAAACTGCAACCTTCCCTTCCATCATGCCGTGAACTGAAAAAAATGCACCACCACAACGCTGTTATTAATTTTAAAAGGATCTGGCACAATATCCAGCTTTTCAACATTGCCTCTTTATCATCTATGCTAATTACCTCAGAAATTACCTTAATTGCCTCCTCGGTGCCGGAGTGATAGGTAAAGCAAACATACAACATGCTGGAGGTACAAGCCAGATTAACCTTCTAAGCAAAAAGGAAGACATTTTTTAGGGAGACAGACCCACTTTTGCCATTTTTGTGGGTTCCTGTCAGGACACTCTAAAGAGCTGCCTCGTCACGGTCTCACCACAGGTGTACAATTGTGCCATTTAGTGCAGGTTCGCATCCCACCAGGCTCAAGGTTGACTCAGCCTTCCATCCTTCCAAGGTAGGTAAAATGAGGACCCAGATTGTTGGGGGCAATCAAGCTGACTTTGTAATAATGCCGCTTGGGGGTTGTATGAAAGCCCTAATAAGCAGGCATATACACAGAATGAAGGCTACTGCTAAGCTTGTAAGCCGCCCTGAGTCTTCGGAGAAGGGCGGGATATAAATGTAATAAAAATAAATAAAATAAAATAAAAATAAACCCTCTGCTCAAGCAGGAAACCCTGTACCATTTCAGACAAATGGCTGTCCAGTCTCTTCTTAAAAACTTCCAGTGTTGGAGCATTCACAGCTTCTGGAGGCAGGTCGTTCCACTGGTTAATTGTTCTCACTGTCAGGAAGTTTCTCCTTAGTTCTAGGTTGCTTCTCTCCTTGACTAGTTTCCATCCGTTGCTTCTTGTCCTGCCTTCGGGTGCTTTGGAGAATAGCTTGACTCCCTCTTCTTTGGGGCAGCCCCTGAAAACACTGCTATCATGTCACCCCTCGTCCTTCTCTTCATTAAACCAGACATACCCAGTTCCAGCAACCTGCAGTTGTCCCTATGTTTTAGCCTCCAGTCCCCTCATCATCTTTGTTGCTCTTCTCTGCACTTTCTAGAGTCTCGACATCTTTTTTTAAGGTCACGGCAACCGAAAGGGGATGCAATATTCCAAGGGTGGTCCTAACAAGGCATGATAAAAGAAGACCACATCAAAGCACTTGTTACTTAACGGGGGTATAATTAATGTACCTGGAAGCGGAATGAGTCACTCTCCGTCTCGGCTCCAGAGTGTCTATACCAAATGACACCTTCGTTGATATCCTGTTGGGTGAAGGTGGTAGCTGGGGTGGTTTTACCTCCACTGGGCGAAGACTGCCATCCTAATCCAGAATCATCGGCAGGCATAGGAACCAGAAACACCACTTCACCTGGGAAAGTAGAGCGAGAGAAAGACAGAGAGAGAGAGACAGACAGAGAGAAAGACAGAGAGAAAGAAAGAAAGACAGAAGGACACAGAAAGACAAAGAGAGAGACAGAAACACAGAAAAAGACAAGAGACAGATAGAGAGACAGACAGACAGACAAACACACACACACACACACACACACACACACACACAGAGGGAGAGAGGGAGAGAGGGAGAGAGGGGGAGAGAGAGAGAGAGAGAGAGAGAGAGAGAGAATGAGAATTTCCATGGCTAAGCAAGGCAGCTGTTAAGTGAATGTCACCTGATTTTACGATTGTTTTTGCCACGGTTGTTAAGCAAATCACTGCAGTTACTAAGTGAATCATGCACTTATTAAATGAATTTGGCTTCCTGCATTGTCCCGGAAGGTTGTAAATGGCCATCACATGATCCAGGGACACTGCAAACATTGTAAATACAGCCCAGTTGCCAAGGGCCCAAATTGGGATCATGTGACCATGGTTGCAAGTGCGAGGACTGTTTGTCGGTCACTTTTTTTTTCAATGCCACTGTAAATTTGAATAGTCGTAAGTCGAGCATTGATTGTCAGTCACTTTTTTTAGTGCGATGGTAATTTTGAATCGCTGTAAGTCGGGGATTACCTGCAAAGGCAATCCTGGACTTACGACCACAATTGACCCCAACATTTCTGTTGCTAAGCGAGACATTTGTTAAGTGAGTTTTGCCCCAGTTTACAACCTTTCTTGCCACAGTTGTTAAGTGAATAACTGCAGTTGAGAAAGTTAGTAACACAATTGTTAAGTGAATCTGGCGTCCCCATTGACTTTGCTTGCCAGGAGGTTGCAACAGGTGAACGCATGACCCCGGGACGCTGCAATTGTCATAAATTTGAGTCAATTGCCAAGCGTCTGAATTCTGATCATGTGTCCATGGAGATCCTGCAACGGTCTTAAGCGTGAAAAATGATAAGTCATTTTTTTCACTGCTGTTGTAACTTCAAACGGTCACTAAATGTTTTAAGTCGAGGACTACCTGTATTTAAGGGAGTATCTGGGTCACTTTTACTTCTCCAAAGAGTTTTTAAAAAGTTTTGTTTCAGCCAGGACTTTGGACAGTAACTCCCAGTTCTGATCTCTGTTGTGAAACGCACCCCCCAGTTGTGAATCTCCGACACCAGATCTTCCCAAATAAGGCATGTCCTTTTTCAAAGAAGTCGCCTTTTTCTGGTGGCATCTGCCATTAGTAAGGTAGCCTTCGACCTTCATGAGTTGTCTTTTATTTCCTTGTTTAGGTTTTTCTCTCAGTACATACATTTCATTGCAAAATCTCCCAGAGGAATCTGATGCGGCTTAGAAGCTTTATAAAACCTGAATGTTATCAAGAGACATTTGGACCGTTCTCAACAGTCAGTCGATCAAAATGACAGTCCTACTGGGGTTCAGCATTCATGTCACTGCCTACATTAGTCCTCTGGGCTAAAATGGGACGCAGCCATTCCTGCCTTTAATCTCTTTTGACACTGGAGTTACATATTCTATTACTCCGACAGTCTGCTGTTTTGTCTCCATATTTGTGCTCTTGACATATCAGGTCCCAGATGGGGCTAATACCGAAACGGCTAAATGATTTAGAATACATACATCTCAATTAAATAACCTCACACACCATGCTGATCTGGCACATAATTGATAACGCTTCCTCTTTAGGTTTCTCTCCAAGTCTCATTCATGCGGCAGCCACTAAATTGTGCCTTGAGAGTTTAAAGCAGGGGTCTTCAAACTTGAGCCTTTTATAACTTGCGGTCTTCAACTCCCAGAAGGCACGCTGGCTGAGGAATTCTGGGAGTTGAGGTCCATAAGTCATAAAAGGGCCAAGTTTGAAGACCCCTGCTTTAAAGAAACAGCACGCCTGAGCAATAAATATTGAGAGTTGGTTCCAGGCAAATAGTAAGGCTCAGTTCCTAGTTGTGGAACGCCAACAGCAGAACCTCAAGTTATAGTCAAGACATCTTGGAAACTGATGAAGGAAATTCCCAGCTTCAATTATCGACTATTATGAATGGTCTTCCCAGTTGCAATGTATGGCAGTGAAAGTTGGACCATAAGAAAGGCTGAGCGCCAAAGAATTGAGGCCTTTGAACTGTGGTGCTGGAGAAGACTCCTGCGAGTCCCTTGGACTGCAAGGCGATCAAACCGGTCAGTCCTAGAGGAAATCAATCCTGACTGCTCTTTAGAAGGCCAGATCTTGAAGCTAAAACTCAAATACTTTGGCCACCTAATGAGAAGGAAGGACTCACTGGAGAAGAGCCTAATGCTGGGAAAGATCGAGGGCAATAGAAGAAGGGGACGACAGAGAATGAGGTGGCTGGATGGAGTCACTGAAGCAGTAGGCGTGAGCTTAAATGGACTCCAGAAGATGGTGGAAGACAGGAAGGCCTGGAGGAACGTTGTCCATAGGGTCGCGATGAGTCGGACACGACTTCGCAGCTAACAACAACAACATGAATGACATCCAATTATCATGAGTTACATTCATTAAGATGGTAGGTTCTTGGCATTGTTTGACTCTTTTTCCCACAATGTAAAACTAAAAGGCTAATTGTCCTCATTCCAGATAAGCCAATACATGTAGTCCTTGACTTACAACCATTCATCAAATGACCGTTCAAAGTTCTCAAACAGTCATTTGCTTATGCAAAGGACTCAGTGGCATACACTTCTGGAGGGATAGTTCAACGTAATTTATTTATTTAATGATCTGTCTCATTTTTTCTGATCTATTAAGGGACATGTGTATCTATCACCAGACCTTAAAAAGAGTTTAATATAGAAGCAAAGTTCTCTTCCTCTTCGTGGTATTCTTAGAACAGGTGTGGGATCTAAGATGGGTGGAATTTAGTGACTAGTTCATATTTACATAATGAGCATTTGCTATATCATGCTAGATCTCATGCAGAGACCAGGCAAGGTTGCAAGAATTGGGTACATCTAGTTTAATGAAAAAAAGGGACACGGTGGCTCAGTGGGTTAGGACGAAAGCACGTAAAAATGCAAGTCGAAAAATAGGGACCACTACGGTGGGAAGATAACAGTGTTCCGTGCGCCTTTGGCATCTAGTCATGCCAGCCACATGACCACGGAGACGTCCTCGGACAAGCGCTGGCTCTTCGGCTTTGAAACGGAGATGGGCACCGGACCCTAGAGTTGGAAACGACTAGCACGCATGTGCGGGGGAACCTTTACCTTTACCTAGCTTAATGAAAAGCTATCTCAGGAGCTGCCACAAAGAAGTGAGGGCTCAAGCTATTCTCCAAAGCCCCTGAAGGCAGGACAAGAAGCAACAGATGGAAACTAATCAGGGAGAGAACCAGCGTAGAACTGTTTCCTGGCAGAACCATTGATCAGTGGAACAACCTGCCTCCAGAAGTTGTGGGTGCTCCAACGCGGGAGGTTTTTAAGAAGAGACTGGACAGCCATTTGTCAGAAATGCTATCGGGTCTTCTGCTTGAGCGGGGGGGGGGGGGTTGGACTAGAAGACCTCCAAGGTCCCTTCCAACTTTTGTTTTTCAATTGACTCAATTCCAGCTGAGAATCAAAATCTTCAAATGGGGGTATTTTTGGAGTTGTGCAATTATAAATAATAACCCAAGCAAGCTCACCATTAGGCCTGGCTATTAAAAAGAGTTTGCTGAGGGACGCCTGATAGAATTCAAAGTTGTCCTATCTCTTGTTTGTCTTTCTGGAACGTGTGAAAAAAATAACTAGGGACAAGAAGTTACTGTCCACAGAAATTCTCTGGGAAAAATATGAAACAGGAGGAACATCTCCTCTGCCTGGGCCATGCAGCTAGTGTTGTATTATCTGTACTTAAATCACAATCCCCCTTTATACATTGCAGCAACCGTACGTCTCAGCCTCCTGTTGTGTTCCTAGCTTCTTTACAAGCAAAGGATGGGTCTCCTGGGAATGGCCCAGTCACTCAGTCTTCATTCTCTTCCTTGACTGAGGCCGTTAATACAGTCTTAGCGTTACATGGGATCCTGGATGCAACTGTTTCCTTGCTGGCAATGCTTTATGAGAATCTGTTGGTGCTATTTCCAGCGATCTGCCCATCTTCTGCACTTTAAAGCTGGTTTGAGACTGGTGATCTGCAAGCTGCTTGGACGTTACTTTTGGTTTATCTGATCATTCCAGCATTTGCCTTAGGTAAAGGTAAAGGTACCCCCGCACACGCGTGCTAGTCGTCTCCGTTTCAAAGCCGAAGAGCCAGCGCTTGTCCGAGGATGTCTCCGTGGTCATGTGGCCGGCATGACTAGACGCCAAAGGCACACGGAACGCTGTTATCTTCCCACCGTAGTGGTCCCTATTTTTCTACTTGCATTTTTACGTACTTCCGAACTGCTAGGTTGGCAGAAGCTGGGACGAGTAACAGGCGTTCACTCTGTTACATGGCACTCGGGATTTGACCCGCCAAACTGCCGACCTTCTGATCGACAAACTCAGCATCCTAACCCACTGAGCCACCGAGTCCCTTTAGCATTTGCCTTAAAGAGGAGCAAAAGGCAATTGTTGCTCTCTAGGGGAAGAGTCTGGTGCACAGAGAAGTACAGCCACCCCTGCACTTACTTTTAAGAATATCTATTAATAACAGCCCAACAATCAACAAGTAAGCAATACCCCAGTCAAGGAACTGCCAACAAGTTAACAGTAAACTGTCCAACCAAAGGACCACCCAGGCCACTCCCATCAACACTTGACACCAACGGGACAAACCTCTCTAGAATATAAATTGAGAATAAAACCCACTCTGTACTACCACTGATGAAGTTACATAGTTTGGTAATGAAATGTCCGCATGAAAACTACCAAGCTCAGAGAGCATCGAGGACTCCTCGGAATACTATTGCATGAGTGCGCATGCTCTGAGATGGATTTAAGAATTGTACCGTGCACTGTAGAGCATGTCCAGGGTTGCAAAAATAAGCAGGATATCCTCATGTTTCCCTCCTCTTAATTTTTTAAAAAAATTTTTATTTTATTCTACTTTAGTTTTTATTATTTTTACGGGGTTTGGTCACAACAAAATTTCCCTCAAACAAACTGCAGCTTTTTTTGTCGTCAGTAGGGGGAGCAAGAACACTAGGGCAGTGTTATAGCTAGTGTTATAGCTCCCTCTACTGATAAAGAAAAGCACTGTTGTTTTTTTAAGACAAGAAAAGGTTAAGAAATAAGTCTCCAGACCAAGAGGTTGAACACTTAAGAGTTTTTTTTTCTTTCTTTAACCCACCTTCCTAAACAAACAAACAAACAAGGTCCATAAATGTTCTGCCCATCTAAAAGATTCTGGAGAGCACAGAAAAGGAATTAAGCCCCATAAATTGTGGGTTTTCACGTCCTTGGTTTATAGAGTTGGTGTAGGTCCAGGGATATTCTCATTAATAAAAACAATGGAGGGTTAGGTTTTGTTTTCTTGCATGCCAATTTCAATTTTCCTTTAATTGGATTCCCTTTATTAAAGGAATCTTTTAATAGAAGTTAGATAAGATAAGCTAGCAACGAATGCGTAGACTCAGCATCTGAAAAGACCAAATTAAACTACCATAGATTATGTCACATTTCTAGGATTCCCTCCAGGTATATGTTTGATTCCTTTAAATGAAGTTAATTTTATTTATTTATTTTATTTATTTAGATTTATATACCTCCCTTTCCCGAAGGACTCAGGGCGGTTTACAGGGCATTTAAAAGAGAGTCAATACAAACGTTAAAACAAATTAAAAAGATTAAATAAAACCCTGAGAACAGTAAAAAAAAAGCCAATTAAAATTAAAATTAAAAAATTCTCAGCCTGGGCCAGAGAGCTCGAAGAGCCAGGTCTTCAGGTCCCGGCGAAATGAACGGAGGTTGGGGGCAGTCCTAAGCTCCGCAGGCAGCTGGTTCCACAGGGCAGGCACACCCACTGAGAAGGCCCTACCCCTGGGTGTTACCCGCCGGCAATCTTTAACCGGCGGCACCCTGAGAAGACCCTCCCTGTGGGAGCGCACTGGACGAAGGGAGCTTGATGCTGGCAGCAGGTGTTCCCTCAGATATCCCAGACCCAAGCCAATTTTGGTTCTCCCACCGTGATTTTCAGTCTCTAACTGCTGGGGATTATGAAGGCTGTATGGCCAACTATATGAACAGTATTAGTTAGGAAAAGTTACTCTAGTTCAAGGGTCTTCAAACTCTTAAGACTTGTGGACTTCAACTCCCAGAATTCCTCAGCCAGCCAAGTTTCCAAGTGTGAAGATCCCTGCTCTATTTAGTCATAATATTTCCAGACTGACCTTGGGCAAATCTTACTGTACAAAATTGTTCAGAGGAATTGTCTTGTCCACAGACTGGTCCACTCCACACCACTTATGGTTTCTGGTGGGTGGGTGGAGGTTTTCCAAGTAATCTTGCAGACCGTTCTGGTGAGCACTTGGTTGGCCACTGGCAAAAGAAGACGATCCAGGCACTTGATGGGATTGGAGATGAGTCTACACATGATGAGGGGAAGCAAAGTGTTGTAATATTCTGTTATTGCATTGGGAGGCTGTCACTCAACAGCTTGGTGGTCCTTGAATCTGGGTTACAGGATCATCAATATCCAGTTTTTAAAAATACAATTTTATTGGACGCTTTAAAAACAAGAATAAAAATCAATACAACCTAAAATAAAGCAGGAAGGAAGGGGGGGGGAAAGAAAAACTAGTAAAAAGAGAACGTGAGTGCAAAAAGAAAAAAGCAGAAGAAAAATAGAGAAGACAGAAAAAAGATACAGAGAAATGGTTTCCAATTTTCTTTACAGCAGTTGTAAGACGACTGTTAAATTTTCCTTTCTCCCAATTTACCTTCTCACAAAGTCAGAAGTGAAGAAAGCTCCTTGGATGGGAAGTGAAATGTTTTCAAGGAAAAAAAACACCCCAAGAAAGTCCAGTTGCCTTTTGGAAAAAAAAGTACCTTTGGGACAACCATGCTCTGAATGATAGACAATCTTCACAGACCTTTCTCCAAAGTTACACTGTGACTCTCTTCTTTTTATTGGATGATTGGGGGACTGGAGGCTAAAACATGGGGAACGGTTGCTGGAATTGGGTATGTCTAGTTTAATGAAGAGAAGGACGAGGGGGGACATGATAGCAGTGTTCCAATATCTCAGGGGCTGCCCCAAAGAAGAGGGAGTCAAGCTATTCTCCAAAGCACCTGAAAGCAGGACAAGAAGCAACGGATGGAAACTAGTCAAGGAGAGAAGCAACCTAGAACTAAGGAGAAACTTCCTGACAATGAGAACAATTAACCAGTGGAACAGCCAGCCTCCAGAAGTGGTGAATGATCCTACACTGGAGGTTTTTAAGAAGAGACTGGACAGTCATTTGCCTGAAATGGTATAGGGTTTCCTGCCTGAGCAGGGGGTTGGACTAGATGACCTCCAAGGTCCCTTCCAACATTATTATTATTATAATCTACCCTATCTAATTATCAAAAGCAGAGATCGTACGTTCATTTTCTTTCTGCTTCACGCAACAAGTCCACAAAGAATTTAAAGTTAGCAATAAACATAGATATTGTAGAGCATCATCAAAATGTTGATGGTAATCAGGTGTACATCGCTACCCAAACTGCACATGAGTTGCTATCAAGCTTTTGACCCAGTGTGGTGGGGCTATCAGGATCTAGATTAGATTAAAGAGGCTGAAAGTGAACCAAGCAGGATGGAGATATCTTTTGAATTCTCTACATTAGACTTGTCCCTTGTGAGGGCAGCAATGCCTCTGAAAGAACCGGTGCATAACTCGGGAGGTCCTGCTCAACTTGTAGCTACTGTTTGATGGACAAGTGAAGACCACAGCCAGGGGCCTCTTTCTTCAACTTCATCTGTCTGCAGCCCTACCTGGAGTACGAAAGCCTCCCAACATTAACTCATGCACTTATCAGTACTTAACTCGGACTACTGCAATACTCTCTACATGGGGTGGTCTTTGGAGACCACCCAGAAGCTTCAATTGGTCCAGCACACAGCAGCCAATTGCTTACGGATACAGTTCAATGTGAGCATCTAGATCCGGACCCTGAACTACTGTATTTCCCCCCAAATAAGACCAGGTCTTATATTAATTTTTGCTCCAAAAATACATTAGGGCTTATTTTCAGGTGATGATTAATTTTTTTTCCACGTACAGCAATCTACGTTTATGCAAATAAATAATGTCAATTGTATTATTTATTTATATTTAATTATATATTCATATTATTATTTTATCATTCAATACATCCGTCGTGCGTTTTTGCAACGGTCGTACTAAATGCATCCGTCTGGCTGACCATCTTAATTGGGGCTTATTTTGGGGGGTGGGGCTTATATTACGGGCATCCTGAAAAATAGGGCTTGTTTTCCAGTTGGGTCTTATTTTGGGGAAAATACGGTAATTTAATTTAATTTTAATTTTATTAGATTTATATACCGCCCTTTCCCGAAGGACTCAGGGTGGTTTACAGGGTATTTTAAAATGAAACCAATACAAAATACAAAAGTTAAAAAACAATTTAAAAAGATTAAATTATCCCTTAAAATAAAAACCCCAGTTAAAAATTCTCAGCCTGGGCCGGAGAGCTCAAAGAGCTAGGTCTTCAGGTCCCGGCGGAATGAACGAAAGTCAGGGGCAGTCCTAAGCTCCATGTGCAGCTGGTTCCAGAGGGCAGGCACACCCACTGAGAAGGCCCTCCCCCTGGGTGTTATCCGCCGGCAGTCTTTTACCGGCGGCACCCTGAGAAGACCCTCCCTGTGGGAGCGCACTGGACGAACTTGAACTTGATGCTGGCAGCAGGTGTTCCCTCAAATATTCCGGACCCAAGCCATACAGTAGCTTCCCGTATGGAGTATTTATCAAAGTGTTGGTTTTAATTTTAAAGCCCTACCCAGCTCAGCATTAAGATAGTTGCAGGAATGTCTCCTCCAACTATTTTCAATCCATTTGGCTCACCCCTACTAGCCCTCTGTTCCTGTGATTATTTAGAGGGAGGGGGTACAAGCTGTCTTTCTACTGCTGCACCCCCACTTAGGAATATTTGCTACTCCCCAGAAATTCACTCGGTTCAAATGCCGTGTTGTTAGCCGTCTGCAAGCCTCTGTTTCTCGACCTTGGCCAATTTAAGTTGCGTGGACTTCAACTCCCAGAATTCCCCAGCCGCCGTGGGGGAAATCTGGGAGTTAAAGTGCCCAGATTTCCAAGTTGCCGAGATTGAGAAACACTGCTGCAAGTCATTAAAATCAGAATGGCACTCAAGAGAACATTGGGAGTATCACCAGATATTTTATTGATTTTGTGATATATATTTTTTAAGAAATATACGTTAACTTGATGACGGCTCATCATTAGTTTGGTTGGTCTGCATATTAAGGATGTTTTATTGTGCTGCTTTGCGCTGTGATTTTTATTTTTATTTATTGCTCCGCAGACTCTTGATTCGATGGGTTTGCAGAGGTATTGGAAAATGCTAAGAGTCTCCTCTACTGCAGTGGCTATAAATAGGGCCAATTAATAAAGGGGCTGGGGCATTTTACTTTAGCACCCAACATCCACCACTCTAAACTCAAATGAGGTAGGCAGAGATACAAAAAACTATTGATGGACTTAATTGCCCTTGCCTAAAGACTTCGAAATATCTTCTGAGTATTGGGAGAGCCTGAAAATGAGAGAAATGGATACGGAAGATTACACAGAAATATCTCCGCTCTCTGTGCTTCCCTAATGTTGATTTAATTTTGGGTCTAGAGAGACTGCATTGTACAAATCTATCAATTTCTGGTAATTTCAGAGATGAGGGGGAAGTGAGGTTACTTATTGCCTCCCATCCTGAAGGGGTAATTTCTGGTTTTGTCATCAATTTGGTGCTGAAGAGATCTTTGGCAAAATACCACCAGAGAAATTATACCTTCAGAAAAAAAAGAAAAAGTGCAAGTAATGAGGAGTCCCTGTGGATTTTAGGCCACTAGTCGTTGCTGACTATAGGGGGCGCTGCTCATCCCCGTTTCAAGGCATTTGAGCCAGCGTTGTCCGAAGACATTTCCGTCATGATATGGCCAGCATGATGTCACGGAACGCTGTTACCTTCCCGTTGAAGGGCTACCCATTTATCTACTTGCGTCTGTATGCTTTCAAACTGCTAGGTTGGCAGGAGCTGAGGTGAGGAAGGGAGCTCACCCCATCAGGTAGAGCTCGGGGTCTCGAACCTGGGCTGCCGACTTTCTAACCGATAAGCTCAGTATCTTACCCGCTGAGCCATCACACTCCCCCTGCAAGCAACAAGAACTCTCTAAAAATAAAATACAGGTAGTCCTTGATTTACCAAAGTTAAAGCGGCACCAGGGGGGAAAAATGACTTACAGCCGGTCTTCGCACGTACGACCACTGCAAACCACCCCATGGTCACATGATCAAAACGTGGATGCTTGGCGACCGGCGTGCACAGTATTTACAACAATTAAAGAGCACCCGGGGGGGGGGGGGGTTCGTGCGATTGGGATGTGGGAGCCTTCCCAGCCAGTTTCCGACAAGCAAGATCAACGGGGAAAGCCAGATTCACTTAAGAACTGAGTGATTCACTTAACAACTGCAGTGATTCGCTTAACAATCATGGTAAAAGCAGGTTGTAAAATCAGGCACGACTTAACTTACCTTGTTTTGGCATGGGAATTCTGGCCCCAGTTATAGCCGTTAAATTGAGGACCACCTTGATCTTGTCATCTACATTATTCTTTCTGACACATACTAATAAGCAGAGGGACACTCTTTTTTAAAGCACCTCTCTCTGCAAACTCTGCATTCGAAAAGTATTTTATTAGCTACAAACAAATATACATCAAACAGAGAAGCACTTATCCAGTGTGGAATACCATTACATCTAACGCTTGTTTTGCTAGGCTTTTCCCTGGGAAGTGCAAAGTCTGGTCACGTAAGCGTTAGTTTATTTTGGTTTTTTTTTTCCAATCTGAAAGAGTTCTTTGTTGACTTAAAATGAAAAACGTGCAGGCCCCGCATTAAGAAATGTTCCTTTCTAAGGCACACCGTGATACAAGCGCATGCATATGTTTGTCTGTAGGAAGGAACTTTCTTTAATTATAATTATAAGCAATACAGTCTTTTCAGATTACATTTCTATTATGGACCCTCAGATGTTGACAGAACAGTGACCTGTTCTCAAAGCCAGCTTGACCCATGAACTCCAAATTACATCATTCTTGAAACACTGCAATTGGTCTCGTGAGATTTTTGACAAAGTCTCCAAGATGATGCCACCGAAATTGAGTTTTTAACAACCTTGTGAGATTTTAGCCAGTGACCTGTGAATGAAACTGACAGCTCTGATCGCGTAAGAGACGATAAAGACGGGGAAAGGTAGGGCACGTGGCATTTTTCTCTTAGGCCAAGGATTGAGTGGCGTACAATTTTAGAGAGATGGTTCAATGTAACTTGTTTATTTAATGATCTATCTCTTCAAGGATATGTGTATCTACTGCCAGACCTTAAAAGAGTTTAATATACAAGCAAAGTTCTCTTCCTCTTCATGGTATTTGTCAACGCTGCTAACATCGGATGTTTTTGCATTGACAGCAGATGGAAATGTAGCCCTTTCTTTCCTTTTCGTTTTTAGAATTAGATGATGCTGGGAGGGGGGAGGGGATGTGAATGAGAGTCCAGATAGACATAACAACAATAAACCTAGCATGAGAATCAAGGTTATTGAGCCCAGAGCTGATAAAGAATTGGAAGACCGCACATCAAGCTAATTGGGGAATGTGATTTATGACTGTTAAATTGGAGGAGGGAATTGTGCTTTGATACTAGGTGCCCAGTGGAGGGGAATTCAGTTTTTGGCTTCGATTATGTAAGTGCCGATATTACACTACTCAAATAAAAGACCCTTTAAGGTAAACAATGCCTTGAAGTTCTTTCGAAGAGTTTCATCTGTCAGAACCATGACAGTATTCTTAGAACAGGTGTGGGAGGTAAGATCGGTGGAATTTAGTGACTACTTCATATTTACCTAATGAGCATTTGCTATAGCATGCCAGGTCTCATGTATCAATCAATCAATCATGTAGACAACAGGCACAGGCAAGAAAAAGGCTGAGTTTTTCTCAGCTCTACATGAGCACCGGGCACAGGGCAGTGGAAGCTAAAACATATGAAGAACGATCGCAGGAATTGTGTGTATCTAGTTTAATGAAAAGAAGGTCCAGGAGTGACATGACAGCAGTGTTCCAATATTTGAGGGGCTGCCCCAAAGAAGAGGGAGTCAAGCTGTACTCCAAGGTGCCTGAAGGCAGGACAAGAAGCAACAGGTGGAAACTAACCAAAGAGAGAAGCAAGCTAGAACTAAGGAGAAACTTCCTGACAGTGAGAACAATTAACCAATGGAACAAGCTGCCTCCAGAAGTTGTGGAAGTTGAAGGGGACCTTGGAGGCCTTCTAATCCAGGGCATTTCAACCAGTGGTACGCGTACCACCTGTGGTACATTAGCACCTGGCAGGTGGTACGCGACCATCCTAGAAAAGCGGTAGTGGGGGAGGGGAAAGAGCTGAACCGGTGGCAGCACCGCAAAAGCCTGAGCGAGAGACGGCTGGAGCTGCAGGGCTGTCAGGGCTCAGTGGAAGCACCAGGATCAGCGCTTCTTCAGAGCTGTCAGGGCTCAGCGGAAGCGCCAGGATCAGCGCCAGGCTCCAGCTGGAGCTCTGCACTAATCCTGGCACTTCTGCTGAGCCCAGAAGAAGCGCCGATCAGCTGGAATGTTGCAGCATCTCCAGGGTCCTTGCTAGGCAATTGGTGGTGTTGCCATATCCTAAAAGTGGTACAATGGGTGAAAAGGTTGAAAAGCCCTGTTCTAGCCCAACCCCCTGCTCAAGCAGGAGATCCTATTTCATTTTAGACAAGTGGCTGTCCAATCTCTTCTTAAAAAACCCCAGTGATGGATCACCCACAACTTCTAAAGGAAATACAGGTAGTCCCCAACTTGCAAGCATTCTGTCAATGCTGTGACAAACCGAACTGAAGCCATTTTTCACTTTGTCTTTCATTGCCACATATTTAGTTAGAAGAGGGGGGGGGAGGTGTAGTTCTCAGTTAGCTAAAACAATTCACATGTATGGGAACCAAGGTCTTTGCTGATAACAAAGCATGATGTTGGTGAGCTGGGAAGAGAGCCCGCATTTTGCAACAATTGGTGAATGTGATTTATGACAACAAAGCCAGGTTCACTTAACAACTCAGGAGGTATCATACATCCCGACTTACCATATTGTGGCTTGTCCCTAATTGTATAGACAATCGCAGAATCGCTGGCCCCCAGCATCTCCGCTTGCAGGTTTTTCTTTGTGATTTGCAACATGCCTCCCTCCGGGACCCAGATGGTAGAGCTGATAACCAGGCGGGGGATCCCACTGCTCTGCAAAGAAGACTGAAAATACAGGAAGTCATTAAACGAAGCAATGAACGGGCAGCAAGGGTGGAAGATGAGAACAACCAGAGTCTTTGTGTAACAGATCTTAAGGTGGTGACATCTTAAAACAATGAACTAGCTGAATTTCCAATGGCGTAGCAATCTATACCAATGGTGGAGAACCTATGGCACACATGCCAGAGGCGGTACTCAGAACACTCTCTTGTGGGCACATGTGCCATCGCCCCAGCCCCGCCTCCCCCCGCAGGCTCCTCCTCACCAGCAGCCTCCTGAAGGAGAGTCACCCCCGGGCACGGCCCGTGTGGACAGCCAAGGACATTGCAGGCGGGCAGCGGGAAGAAGACTCTGCCCTCGCGCCCCATCGCAAGCAGATGATGCTGCGGGCGGAAGGTGTGGCTGCCATGGCGCTGCTGGGCCACCTGGGCGATCTGCTGCGAGGGGCTGTGGAGGCATTGGGTGGCCCTGCGGGCGGGCGGGGTGGGGAAGAGCAGTGGAGCAGGGACAGGGGCAGAGTGAAACAGGGGCAGGTTTTGGGCACTCAGTCTCTAAAAGGTTCGCCATTCTTATACCATTACCCAGAGACCAACTGAATGCTCTAACAGTGGGATTGGTTTCTGTAAACTTGTCAGGCATAAGAAATCAGAAGCCAGGATAGAGATCAAGAGCACCATGATTTTATTTATGTTTTGCACCCATTCCCAGAGCACCCTTAGTCTTCAAAGATCTAACTCAAAAGGATGCAGGAGCTCCTAAGAGGTTACCACCTTCTATGTCACCTTCTATTGCTGCTCAACTCTTGATCTACTGAGGACCCAGTTCAAAAAAAATCAAAAAAGGCCACATTGGGTCTTTTAGAGAAGGGCTTTTCAACCAGTGGTATGGGTACCACCTGTGGTACATTGGCACCTAGCAGGTGGTATGCGACCATCCTAGAAAAGTGGTAGCGGGGGAGGGGAATGAGTTGAACCGGTGGCAGCACCGCACAAGCCTGAGCAAGAGATGACTGGAGCTGCAGGGCTGTCAGGGCTCAGTGGAAGTGCCAGGATCAGCACCAGGCTCCAGCTGGAGCTCAGCGCTGATCCTGGCACTTCTGCTGAGCGCAGAAGAAGCGCCGATCAGCTGGAATGTTGCAGCATCTCCAGGGTCTTGTGATTTACATTCAGATGCTTGGCATCTGATTCATATTTATGAATGTCACAGTGTCCCAGGGTCATGTGAAGTGACCCAAACCTGCTGCAACCACCCAGCAGACGGGGGGGGGGATAAAAACCAAGCACCACCCCACCCCCACTGCCAATCCTCAACAGAAATGCTCACAACAATGAAAACCTCGGACAGGAGGAAGAGCGCCGCCGGGCGGGCAAGCAGATGTCTTGCTCGGCTGTGGCTTGGGGGGCACTTTTTCCAGTGCCATTGTAACTTCAAACAGTCACTAAGCGAACTGTTGTAAGTCGAGGACTACCTGTACTTCACTTTTTTCCTTTTTTTTTGGTCATCAAGTTTTTGACACCTTGCTAGGCGACTGATGGTACTCGGATGTTGCCATATCCTAAAAGTGGTACAATGGGTGAAAAGGCTGAAAAGCCCTGTTTTAGAGTACAGCAACCTTTGAAAATATCCCAAAGGTGCTTTTTTTTTTTTTTTGAAAGGCAACTGGACTCCCTTTGTTTTTGCTACAAGACGTTTCGCTTCTCATTCAGAGGCTTCTTCAGTTTTCCCGAAGGAAAAACAAAGAAAGTCCAGTTGCCTTTCGAAAAAGCACCTTTGGGACAACCGTGACTTGGATGGCTGAGAATCTCCATAGACTTTGAAAATAGCCCCATCATCTCCAGAGCTAGTGGTTCAGAGTTTAACTCTGTGCTCTGTGACTTATTCAACCAGAATAAACTCTTGGCTCAGCTGTGGACCCAGTTAAGCAGTCTCTGAGATTTTCCAACATCAGGGGAGCTGAGTGAAAAAGGTAACCAGAGCAAAGAGGCTATTTTAAGTTACAACTAAGTGCAAATCTGCAAAACAGGGATGCAGATGAAATCCATTAAGCCCCTGTCCTCGATCATTATTATTATAATTAATTTTGCTGTGCTTCTAATTGCTAGAGAATCCTAACGAGCTCATTGGGAACAGTTCTGGATGCTCTTTTAAGGCTTGGGATGGTAGGTCAATGAGCTCATTAAAGTAGGTTGTTTTACTTAGTAGGAAATAGAGAATCTATTCAGAAATCCATTCTGCTTAAAAGCAATGCTGTCCAATCCGTTCACACAATTACCTTATTGTATTCAGGGTGAAATCCGAGAGATTTGATTTGTTTTGGAACACTCATGGAAACTTTTGTAGGAGAAGAGCAGGCAGACCCTGGCTGGTGGTGGAATTAAATGTTTCAGCAGGCTGGCCTGGCATGATAGCGTTAATTGGGGTCCCAGTTTGTGTTCATTAGTGTTTCTTATTATTTTTATTGTTCGATCTGTATACCTTCCTTCCTCTGTACACCGCCCCGAGTCCCTCGGGAGAAGGGCGGTTTATAAAAACTAATAAATAAATAAATAAATAAATAAATAAGAATCCTTACATTGCCACAAATGATCCAAGACCAGCCCCCCTTGTATTCTGTTGAATTCTGGTGATGATTAAGATTTGAACATTAGTTGTCTAGATTCTTGTGTATAAGCTTGAGCAATAAATTCTTCTAAATTACAACTGAATGCTGGACATTAATCTCGTTTTAACTCCTAGTTCTGCCTATTCTTCTTTTGCATATTCCTAAGTATATATGCATTTTTTAAAAGGGGGATGCCCTAGACTTCACAATATTTTTTTTTCTCCACTTATCTACAGCTCATTGTTTGAAAGGGTGACAGTCCCTGTTTTTTTCAGAAACCTGTCTGCAATCAAATATAGATCCAGTTATTCCTTTTCTGATATATATTGCTAGAGTGGTTTCATTTCAAGATTCAGCACAGCTCTCGGGAGCTAAAATTCCCCCCAAAGCACCACTTTTCCATGGCTCCAAAAAAAAGTAATAATTAAAAAACAAATCTGCAATTACCATGTGAGATCAACAGCAATTAAAAAACGATGAAATAAAAAGGAATCGGCTGCTTAAATCATTTGTGCAGCAATCTGGGTGTAAGAGATGAGTTTGTTTTTCAGAAACAACTCAGTAACACAACATAAAAGGGACGCAGTGGCTCAGTGGGTTAGGACGCTGAGCTTGTCGATCAGAAGGTCGGCAGTTTGGCGGGTCGAATCCCAAGTGCCGCGTAACAGAGTGAGCGCCTGTTACTCGTCCCAGCTTCTGCCAACCTAGCGGTTCGAAAGCACGAAAAAATGCAAGTAGAAAAATAGGGACCACGATGGTGGGAAGGTAACAGCGTTCCGTGCGCCTTTGGCATCTAGTCATGCCGGCCACATGAGCACGGAGACGTCCTCGGACAAGCGCTGGCTCTTCGGCTTTGAAACGGAGATGAGCACGGGCCCCTAGAGTCGGAAACGACTAGCACGCATGTGCGGGGGAACCTTTACCTTTACCTTTTTTAACACAACATACAGACCGGAACATGGTAGAAGAGAAGATGTTGCGTGAAAACCCCACGCAGATTTGTTGCTTAAGTAATATTTATTCAGGGAAAATAGGAAATGAAGATTTTCCTCGACTTACAACCACAATTGAGCCCAACATTTCCATTGCTAAGCGAGACAGTAGTTAATAGCAACAGCACTTAAACTTATATACCACTTCTAACTGCCCTCTCAAATTAGTTTACAGAGTCAGCCTATTGGCCCCCAACAATCTTGAGCCGGTCACTATTGAACTGCTAGCAATGAGAAGAGTTAGCCTGCAATACTACATGCTAACTACTGAGCTATCACAGCGGAATGGAATGGAGTGGAGTGGAGTGGAATGGAGTGGAATAGAGTAGAGTAGAGTAGAGTAGAGTAGAGTAGAGTAGAGTAGAGTAGAGTAGAGTAGAGTAGAGCAGAAGAAAATAAAATAAAATGGAATGGAATGGAATGGAATGGAATGGAATGGAATGGAATGGAATAGAATAGAATAGAATAGAATAGAATAGAATAGAATAGAATAGAATAGAATAGAATAGAATAGAATAGAATAGAATAGAATAGAATAGAACAGAATACTTATACACCATGTCACAGTGCTTTACAGCCCTCTCTAAGTGGTTTACAGAGTTAGCCTTTTGCCCCCAACAATCTGGGTCCTCATTTTACCAACCTCGGAAGGATACAAGGCTGAGTCAACTTTGAGCCTGTCGGGATCGAACTCAAGGCAACTTGGTGAGATTCAAGGTGCTGGTGATGACCTATAAAGCCCTAAATGGCTTGGGTCCGGATTATTTGAGGGAACACCTGCTGCCGGCATCAACTCCCCATCATCCTGTGCCCTCCCGCAGGGAGGGCCTTCTTAGGGTACCGCCGCTGAAGGATTGCCGGCGGGTGACTCCCAGAGAGAGGGCCTTCTCTGTGGTTGCGCCTGCCCTTTGGAACCAACTTCCTGTGGAACTTAGGACTGCCCCCGACCTCCGTTCGTTCCGCCGGGACCTTAAAACTTGGCTCTTTGAGCTGTCTGGCCTAGACTGAGGGGTTTTTAATTGGGTTTTAAAGTTTTAATTTTAGGGGCTTAAATTTAATTACTTGTTTAAAATTTATTTTAACTTTTGTGTTGTATGTTTTTAATTGCCCTGTAAACCGCCCAGAGTCCTATGGGAATACGGCGGTATAGAAGTCAAATAATAAATAAATAAAATAAATACTGCATTCTAACCACTGCACCAGCAGGGCTCTTAAGTGAGTTTTGCCCCATTTTACGACCATTCTTGCCCAGTTGTTAAGGGAATCACTGCAGTTGTTAAGTTAGTAATACGGTTTTTAAACAAATCTGGCTTCTTCATTGACTTTGCCTGTTAAATGAGACACTGCAACCATCGTGCTTATTGCCAAATGTCCAAATTTTGATCATGTGATCAAGGGGGGGGAGCAGCAATGGCTGTAAGTGTGAAAAATAGTGATGTCACTTTTTTCACTGAGTTTGAGCACTTTATTATTAGTACAAGAAGGTATCAAACTGAAGTGCCAATTTGAACTAAAGAGCTTCTCCCAAACTAATTCAACTTCTGCTATTTCTTTATTTGCAGTATGGAAATTCAGTAACGTATTATGGGATTATTTGTTTATATTGAACAGAAAGCAAACGAAAGCAGAAAGTTATATTGTTCAATGAGTTGAAGCTGGTGGGATCAAGACTCAAACAGAATCTGATGCTGGATCAAGAAACAAAAATTAAGACAATTCATTATCAAGTAGACCTTTTGGAAGTAAATGAATCTTAGAAGAAGATGAACTTTCTTAAGCAGAAGTATTTTGAGAAAAATTATTGGCCTATCAACTGGGAAGAGAACTATGCGTTTATTTTTTTTAAAAAAAAATTAAGCCACCCAATATTCAAAGTTTTCTGAGTAGTTCATAATAAAACACATTAAAATGCCAAAAAAAGCAACTATCCTTTCAGATTGGGACAGAAAGAATTGTATTTCAGCTTCAGAAGAGATGATAAATCAGTTTGTTAAATACTATTCTCAACTGTATGGAAAACAGATGCCAAAGTTTGTAAAAGATTATAGAGTATTTGGATCCAGCCCTAGATTATGAAATTTACAGATCGGCAAAAGGAATTGCTTAACAAGCCAATTACCAAAGATGAAATAAAGAAAACAAAATTGCATCAAGTCCCCAAACCAGTATTCTGCAAAATACTGTAAGATTTTCATAGAAATTTCCATGGGACCATTAATTCAGGTAATGAATGAGATACAAGGATGTTTTCCTTCTTCATTGGCATAATGCTTTCAAAATTTGATTTTATAAGGAAAATGATACAGTCTGTTCAGAGTCTTTATAAGCTTATTGTTGCACTGAACATACAGTAAACTACAGGGATTCCTTGACTTACAACCACAATGGAGGCCAAAATTTCTGTTGCTAAGCGAGACAGTTGTTAAGTGAGCTTTGCCCCATTTTATGACTTTTCTTGCCACCGTTGTTAAGTGAATCACAGCGGCTGTTAAGTTAACAACACGGCTGTTAAATGAATCCGGCTTCCCCCATTAACTTTGCTTGTCAAAAGGTTGCAAACGGAGATCGCGTGGTCCTGGGACACTGCAACTGTCATAAACATGAGTCAGTTGCCAAATGTATGAATTTTGGACACATGGGGCTCTACAACGATCATGTGAAAAATGGTCCTAAGTCCCTTTTTTCAGTGTGGTAGTAACTTTGAACGGTCCCTGAATGAAGTGTTGCAGGTTGTGGACCATCTGAGCAAGGAATGGTTGCTGGAATTGGGTATGTCTAGTCTAGTGAAGAGAAGGACAAGGGGTGACATGATAGCAGTCTTCCAATATCTCAGGGGCTGCCCCAGAAGAGGGAGTCAAGCTATACTCCAAGGCACCTGAAGGCAGGAGAAGAAGCAATGGATGGAAACTAGTCAAGGAGAGAAGCAACCTAGAACTAAGGAGAAACTTCCTGACAGTTAGAACAACCTGCCTCCAGAAGTTGTGGATGCTCCAACACTGGAAGTTTTGGCCATTTGTCTGAAATGGTACAGGGTTTCCTGCTTGAGCAGGCGGTTAGACTAGATGACCTCCCAGGTCCCTTCCAACTTTGTTATTCTGCTAGGAGTTTCAGAAGAACTGCAGAAATGCTGTGATACAAATAGAAGTACTCAGTGTATTATAAGAGATCTCATTAATGTATAAATAGCTTATTAAAGAAACTGTGGGATCAATGTGAAAGAAAAATAAACCCAGGTTTCAACGTCTCTTGCTCAAACATTATTTTCATGAAAGCTAATGTGGTAGATTGATTGGCAGGGATAACGGCTCCTATAGACTGCAAGATTGAAGGTTTAATCAAACAAAGATGAAATATTTTGAGACTCCCTGCTAGGTATAGTCTGAAACACCTCATTACTTTCAATATCTTCAAATCAGTAGTATAGTAGTTCAAAAGGAGCTAAAAAGATGGCAAATGCAGAGGGTTTTATCATGTTTTAGAACCTTATAAAACAAAACCCAGAACATCTGCTAGGGATCATATCTAATTGCTATTAAAATCTAATTCAGGAAACCGAAGAAGACAAGAGCCGCAAAATTCAAGGAATGCAGAATCAAAAAAGGACAATTAAGACGCAACTAGGACGATATCAATGAAAGACACGTAGCTAATTCTACACAAGGTGATGTGGAAATCTTGGCAGCTTTGACTATCCAACAAAATTATATGCCTCATGGAGAATCGTGGCTACCATTTATGGATAAGAGGTCTCGTGGCTCTAAGCACTGGGGTCTCCAAACTTGGCGACTTTTAAGATTTGTGGATTTCAACTCCCAGAATTCCTCAGCCAGCATGAGGAATTCTGGGCGTTGAAGTCACCAAGTCTTAAAGTCGCCAAGTTTGGAGACCGCTCACCACCCCTGCTCTAGCAAATTCACCATACCTTAGCATGTTGTATGAATCCAGCCGTCTTAGCACATGCGCCAATCCAGGATGAATTCAACCTTAATCCATTCCACAAGCCCCACTGCGAGAAAGCGAAGCAAGGAAGTTGGAAGGTTTCAACCCGCACGGATCCCTGGAAGTTTGTGCATCAGATGCCAAACCCAGGTTAGCGTTTTCTGATGACGGCATTCAAGCCAAGGTGAGATTTCCAGAGTTCAATCGCTCAATCAGAATAGAGCTGGAAGGGACTTCGGAGGTCTTCTAGTCCAGCCCCCTGCTCAAGCAGGAGGCCCTATACCATTTCAGACAAGTGGCTGTCCAGTCTTAATAATAATAATAATAAGTTGGAAGGGACCTTGGAGGTCATCTAGTCCAACCCCCTGCTCAGGCAGGAAACCCTATACCATTTCAGACAAATGGCTGTCCAGTCTCTTCTTAAAAACTTCCAGTGTTGGAGCATTCACAGCTTCTGGAGGCAGGTTGTTCCACTGGTTAGTTGTTCTAACTGTCAGGAAATTTCTCCTTAGTTCTAGGTTGCTTCTCTCCTTGACTAGTTTCCATCCGTTGCTTCTTGTCCTGCTTTCAGGTGCTTTGGAGAATAGCTTGACTCCCTCTTCTTTGGGGCAGCCCCTGAGATATTGGAATGCCGCTATCATGTCACCCCTCACCCTTCTCTTCATTAAACTAGACATACCCAATTCCAGCAACCGTTCCCCATACGTTTTAGCCTCCAATCTCCCAATCATCTTTGTTGCTCTTCTCTGTACCCTTTCTAGAGTCTCGACATCTTTTTTACATCGTGGTGACCAAAACTACATTGTGGTGACCGCAACAGTCTCTTCTTAAAAACCTCCAGCAATGAAACATCTGCAACATCTGGAGGCAAGCTGTTCCACTGGTTAATTGTCCTCACTGTTAGGAAGTCTCTCTTTAATTCCAGGTTGCTTCTCTCCTTGATTAAGTTTTTATCCATTGTTTCTTGTCTTGCCTTCTGGTGCTTCGGAAAATAAGTTGAGCCCCCCTCTTCTCTGTGGCAGCACGTCAAATACTTCCAAGACTGCTATCACGTCACTCCTTCTTTTCTCTAGACTGGCTATCCCCAATTCCTGCAACCGTTCTTCATACGTTTTCATCTCCAGATCTTTAATTATCTTAGTTGCTCTTCTCGGCACTTTTTTTCCAAAGTTTGGCCTACGACTGAATCGCACCTCACACAACGCATAGCCACATCGTTGCAAGACAATATATCTGTGTCATAAAATTCTGGAAGGCAGATGCAGCCAAGTTTCACATCTGCTACTCTTAATGGACATCTTAATGAAAGCCCTAAATTGTATATCTCCCTATGTGCTGATTTTATCCTTCTGCAGATTCATCAACTCAACTGTCTCACTCATCACTAACTCACATCTAATGCAGGCCACTGATCACTTATTTCCAAGAAGCATGTTAGAACCAACATTTTTTTTTCTCTTTACGATATTATTTTCCAGGTCTCTTTTTCTCTTTTCTCCCCTCCCCCCTCCATCTCTCTTTTTAGGATAAGAATAACTCGTTCTTGGTTTTACAGGGAGTCCTCAATTTACAATCACAATTGAGCCCAATCTTTTTGTTGCTAAGTGAAAAACATTTGTTAAGTGAGTTTTGCCCCATTATACGACTTTTCTTGACACAGTTATTAAGTGAATCACCGCAGTTACAAAGTTAGTAACGTGGGTCGTTAAGTGAATCTGGCTTCCCCAATGACTTTGCTCGTAATAAGGCCACAAAAGGGGATCCGCACGTCAACAGTCATAAATATGAGTCCGTTGCCAAGCACCCGAATTTCGATCACATGACCATATGATCAACGGTCATAAGTATGAAAAACAATCATAAATCACTTTTTTCAGTTCCGCTGGAACTCCAAATGAACTATGGTTAAGTCAAGGATTACCTATATTCCGCCATTAATACTATTATATATACCGGTATATATATTTATACTTTTCTTTTGCTAATTAGTTTAAGACAACATGCTTAAAATTAAAAGGAGGAAGCCAAAGGAGTCTTCCCGATAGGATATTTTCTATGCATATGGACTTTTTTTGTCTCTTTCAATTGACATGGTTTTCTCACCTCCAACTCCCTACAAATTACAGGCTGTAGAAAAAAATGAGACACGCTTTGATGCAGATACCCCTGGGGACAGAATGAGTGTAGCCAGCAATTTCTGGAAAGAGAAGTTGATTTAAAACTGCATGAATATTTCCTTTGAAGTGAGTCCTTTAAATGACTTCTAAGTAAATAAGTATAGCACTGCGTGTTAGGTCTACAGTGTGGGCTGGAATGTACAACTGTTACACTGTTTTTATTTATTTATATGTATCCCACTTTTAGCATTTTCACAAATAACTCGAGGTGGCAAACAAATCCAATACTCCTTCCTCCTCCTATTTTCTCCACAACAACAATAACCCTGTGAGGTGAGGTGGGCTGAGAGTGAGTGACTGGATCAAAATCACCCAGCTGGCTTTCATAGCTAAGGCGAGACTCAAACTCAGAGTCTCCTGGTGATTGGCCCAGTTACCCAGCTGGCTTTCATGGTTAAGGCGGGACTAGAACTCACAATCTCCTGGTGATTGGCCCAAAGTCACCCTGCTGGCTTTCATGGTTAAGGCGGGACTAGAACTCAGAGTTCTAGCCTGGTGCTTAAACACTAGACAAAACTGGTCCCAAACCATGTAAGATTTTAGATTTACATTCAGTACTTTACACAAGGGAAGAAACAGCAGCCTAGGTAGCCCTTATAATACAAGGTTAACATGGTAGTAATGGTTCTGTCCATTAACATATGAGCAACCACACTTAATTTATTTATTTCCCACCCTTATTATTTTTATACATAACTCAAGGTAGCAAACATATCTACGGTAATATACCTTCTTCCTTATATTTTCCCCTCAGCCACAACCCTGTGAGAGGAGTTAGTCTGAGAAAGAATGATTGATCCAAAGCCACGCAGCTGGGTTTCATGGCTAAGGCGAGACTAGAACTCATGGACTTCTGGTAATTGGCCCAAAGTCACCCAGTCAGTTTTCATGTTTAAGGCGGGACTAGAATTCACGTCTCCCGCTTTCTAGCTTGGTGCCTCAACCACTAGACCAAACTGTCTATTAGCTCCAACATGACCAACGGTCAAGGATTATGGTCATTACCCTCTCAACGCTGTTGGGCATCAAATTAAGCACTCCTGGTACAACTTCAGAGGTCTTACCTTTAGATCAATCTTGATGCGAAAGAGTAAATTCTGCAAGTGGTACCCATCGCTCACTTGCAGAACCACAGTGTCTTCCAAACTGTTAGATCCATCATGAATGTAATGCATGAATCCTCCCGAAAGTTCATCAAGGCTGAAGACATGCAGAGTCAATGGGCCGTTCCCTGGAAGTTTGACTAATTGCCCATGTTTTGGAGGGTCTAAAATGGTCACTGTCACATCTTGAGGATTATCCCTATCCTGGATATCAAGCAAGTGGTTGGTGATGGTTCCAGCATCTCCTTTGCTAACAAAGAGGACTTCATTCTTGAGGACATAAGGAGGCTGAAATAGAATAACAACAACAACAACAAAAAATCAGTTCCTGAGTTTCTTGTACAGGTAGCCCTCAACTTACAACTGGTCGTTTAGTGACTGTTCAAAGTTACAACAGAACCCCCCCCAATAAAGGTATTTGTCAAGGTAATAATTTGACAGCTAAATAGCTTATGTAATGTTATAATAAGATGTAATGATGCAATGTAATGTAAGGTGGATGATGCAATGACGGGAATGACTCAGCAGGGTCTGTGTCTCTTTAAGAGCTAGCAGGGTCTGTATCCCTTTAACAGCCTGAGTATAAAAGGGAAGGCTTTCCTGGAGTGTCTCTCTCGTCCATTTGATTGCTGTAACTGCTGTGTGTTGGAATTTTCTGTATTACCACACGTGTGTATATTGTTCCTGGTGTATGATATTGTAGATAGTGTAATATAAACCACCATTTAATACAGACCACTGTTTACTGCGTTTACTCCTGGGTTATCTCATGGCAATAAGACTGTGCATGCTCTGACAGTATTTAAGACCTGAATTAAAGTTCTGATGGCACTCCCCCCCCCTTGCCATGGCAGATGATTGGATTTCGGGCACTTGGCAACCAGTGGGCATTTGCACTATCCCACAGTCATATGACGGCGACTTTTGTCGCAAAAAGCTTTCTAGCAAAAAAAGAAAAGCCCATTGCATTCCAATGGGTTTGCTCAATGAATGCAGCATTCACTTAACAACAATGGGTTTACTTTAAGGAGCACTAATTCGCCAAATAACTGCCACTGCAAAAAAATGTGTGTAAAATTCGGTTGGTCAGGTGGGCGCCTCAACGTACAACCATCATGACATACAATGGAAATTCTGAGCTCTTTTACAGTCATTCAGCCGAGGACTACCTGTAGTACAATGTATACAGAGGTTTTTTTTGTTTTGTTTTGTTTTTTAAATGTTTTTAAAGACGCTTTACTGTTGACTTCATCTCTTGGGAACAACCTGGGCACAATGATGCAATTTTTTTGTCAGAAGTGATTTGTTTTCGGGAACGTTTTTCAGTTCTGTGCATTCTCCTACAATAAAACATCAAATCAGAGTTCTGCAGGCATCACTTCCTCAGCTTGGCAAACTGGAACGCATGTATGTGCACCTGTGGTTGACACATGTTCTTACAAACACATGTACGTTTTCAGAGAGAGGGATTCTTTCAAACTATAAACCAAGTCTGCTGAGAAGACAAGAAGCAATGGGTGGAAAGTAACCAAGGAGAGAAGCAAACTAGAACTAAGGAGAAACTTCCTGACAGTGAGGACAATCAACCAGTGGAATGGATTTGTCTCCAGAAGTAGGGGGAGCTCCAACACTGGAGGTTTTTAAGAAGAGATTGGACAACCATTTGTCTGAAATGATATAGGTTTTCCTGCTTGAGCAGGGGGTTGGACTAGATGACCTCAAGGTTCCTTTCCAACTTTGTTATTCTGCATTCTGTAAAGGTTCTAGTTGAATGAAAAGAAGGACTGGGGGTGACATGATAGCACCGTTCCAGTATTTGAGGGGCTGCCCCAAAGAAGAGGGAGTCAAGCTATTCTCCAAAGCACCCGAAGGCAGGACAAGAAGCAACAGATGGAAACTCATCAAGGAGAGAAGCAACCTAGAACTAAGGGGAAATTTCCTGACAGTTAGAACAATTAACCAGTGGAACAACCTTCCTCCAGAGGTGGTGAATGCTCCAACACTGGAGGTTTTTAAGAAGAGACTGGACAGTCAATTGTTTGGAATAGGATAGGGTCTCCTGCTTGAGCAGGGGGGCTGGACTAGAGGACCTCCAAGGTCCCTTCCAACTCTGTCATTCTATTCTTGCTAAATAATAACAGATGGGTTTGGTTTTGGTTAAGTATACAGAGTGAACTTTACACTATACTTTGTAAGTTGTTATGATCGAGATACATACTGCAGATATTTGATATTCAGTGTTGTTGTTTTTTAAAAAAAAAATTACAACAGTGTTCCGTATCATTGGAACAGATGGTATCCTTGGTAGAGGATACGAGAGTTTTAGAAAGCAAGGGAGAAGAGTCACAGAGTCCTTCTGTTACTATTCTAATCTTGCCTTGGGTCATGTTCAAAATATTTATCATGTACACGGCAAACTGAGTAACAGGGCAGAGTGGGCGAGGAGAACAAGAAAGGTTTAGAAAGATGCATGCAGAATTAGAATTAATAGACAATTCACTTAGCGACCATTACGATGGCTCTGGAAAAAAGTAACTTACAACTGGTGCAGCATCCCTGCAGTCATGTGATCAAAATTCAGCACTTGGCAACTGTTGTACATTACAATGGTCACAGCATCCTATGTTATAATAATAATAAAGTTGGAAGAGACGTTGGAGGTCATCCAGTCCAACCCTTTGCTCAGGCAGGAAACCCTATACCATTTCAGACAAATGGCTGTCCAGACTCTTCTTAAAAACTTCCAGTGTTGGAGCATTCACCACTTCTGGAGGCAGGTTGTTCCACTGGTTAATCGTTCTCACTGTCAGAAAATTTCTCCTTAGTTCCAGGTTGCTTCTCTCTTTGATCAGTTTCCATCCGTTGCTTCTTGTCCTGCCTTCAGGCACTTTGGAGAATAGCTTAACACCCTTTTCTTTGTGGCAGCCTGAGATATTGGAGCACTGCTATCCTGTCACCCCTCGTCCTTCTCTTCATTAGACTAGACATACCCAGTTCCAGCAACCATTCTTTATATGTTTTAGCCTCCAGTCCCCTGATCATCTTTGTTGCTCTTTTCTGTACTCTTTCTAGAGTCTCAACATCTTTTGTTACATCGTGGTGACCAAAACTGGATGCAGTATTCCAAGTGTGGCCTTATCAAGGTGTTGTAAAGTGGTATCAACACTTCATGTGATCTTGATTCTCTCCCTCTGTTAATGCAGTCTAGTACTGTGTTGGCTTTTTTTGACAGCTGCAGCACACGGCTGGCTCCTATTTAAGTGATTGTCCACTAGGACTCCGAGATCCCTCTCACAGTTTCTACTATTGCGCAAGGTACCACCTATCCCAGGGGTAGGCAACCTCGGATCTTTTATGACTCGTGGACTTCAACTCTCAGAATTCCTGAGTCAGCATGGCTAACTCAGGAAGTCTGGGAGCTGAAGTCCACGAGTCACAAAAGAGCCGAGGTTGCCTACCCTTGACCTATCCTATATTATACCTGTGCATTTGGTTTTTCTTGCCTAGAAAGTAGAAATTTACTTTTTTCACCACTGAATTTCATTTTGTTAGATATCGCCCAGTGATCCTTCTGAATGTTCGCGGGATCGCCACTTGCAACTTTCCCAGACAGCTTCCAACCAGAAAAGTTGACGGAGAACCCAACAAGGAAGGTTACAAGACCCAGTCACATGGTCTCACTTAACGACTGCACCGCTTAACACCGAACTCTCCGGTCTCTATTATGGTTTTAAAATTCAGAACTTTCTGGTAAGCGACGTGCTGCTTTAAGACCTAAACTGGTTCTGGAAATTCTGGATTCTGACAGATAGATAAGTCTGCAAAACTGTGGAACTATATTTTTTTTTTTGCATTTTTGTTTTAAATGCATGACGATATGGGACGTCAATCAAACCAGTAAGAAATCCATATATTTTCATCTCACCATTACTGGAATCTTACACGCAAACAGAGAAATACTGTCAATATACATTTTCCCCTCCAGCCTGTTCAAAAATATAAATCCACCTGTCTTCTACCTTACCTGAGTTGAAAAGGCTTGAACACTGAACATTACTTGCTCAGATGTAGACTGTTGATAGCTGACTGTCAGGAAAAAGAAGCCATTCCTGGAGGAGATCCCAAAATGATATTATATTGATATAAATGTACTTTATCACTATGTACACTAGATACATTCATTCAGAAGAGCAGCAGCGGTACATTTTTCTGGGGTTTCCAGCTTGTCCAAATGAAACCTACTTTTATTTGCTATCGTATAACTCAAGGCCCCATAATAATACTCTCCCCCTCTTATTTTCCCCACAACAAACAACAACCCTGTGAGATGGGCTGGGCTGAGTGGGAAAGACTGGCACCAGATCACAACAGCCGGCATTCATACCTAAGAAAGAACTAGAACTCACAGTCTCCTGGTTTCCAGGCCAGTGCTTCAACCACTACAACAGACTGTATTGACCTATGGTAGCCTCTTGGTTTCAGAGCCAGGAACAGTCCCCCTTATGCCATCTGCCTTTAAATTTAAGATTTCACAAAGGAACGTTCACCGGTTCACACCTTTCCAACCCCCTGACGTGAAGGTCCAAACTGGCGCGCTGCATTCATGAAGAAACAAGAGAACCTTCGCGATTTTGAATTCCAAAGCTAAAAACGACGCCCGTTTTCAAGGGAAAGGCTTACGAACAGCCATTACATCTCAGCTTCCAGAGTTGCAGAGAACCGGAATAGTTTTAAATTCCTGGATTGCCATTTATCAGGAGGAAACGTTCTAAGAACTAAGCCCGGTTTGAAGGGATTACATTCTCCGGAGAGATCTCCTCCCATTCTCTGGAACAGAAGAGGTAAAGAACGCCCCCACCCCCCAATCACCTGGATTTCGTTTTGTCGTGGACAAAGAAAACACGCTGTTCCCTCATGTCTTCCCAGCTGAAATGGTCCTGTTCCCTTTCTTTCCCTTCAGCCAGGACCACCAGCCTGCCGTTGGTGGGAGGGACTGCCACGCGGAAGAGGAGGCCTCCTTCTCCATACTCCTCGACGTTTTCTACTTCCAGCAAGGAACCATCTAGAAGTTTCAGCCCACCGATTCCTACCAGGAGGAGGCTCTTGGCCTTGAACCCAGGAGCAGGCCCAGAAGCTAAAACCAAAGGAAGAAACAAAATTCAGCACTCTTTATTAATTACTCCTGCACAACACTCCCTCCGTAACATATCAAGTCTCTTGAACTTGGTGCACCAGCATGCAAAATCCATCAGAAACCGATGGTGAACGGGAATCCTCAAAAATGGAACAGAACCTTATTTTTATTACTTTGGCATTACAGATGGTCCTTGACTTACGACCATTCGTTTAGTGACTGTTTGAGGTTACAACGGTAAACTTACTTATGAACTGGTCTTCACGTTTGCAGGTAGTCCTCGACGTATGACCACAATTAATAATAAATAAATTAAAGCCCCAAAATTTCTGTTGCTAAGCAAGACACTTGTTAAGTGAGTTTTGCCCAGTTTTACAAACATTCTTCCACAACACAGTTGTTAAGTGAATGGTTGCAATTAGCGGCACAGTTTAATTGACATCTGGCTTCCCCATTGACTTTGGCTGTCAGAAGGTCACAAAAGGGGAACCACCTGACCTCGGGACCCTGCGACCATCATGAATATGAGACGATGTCCGAGCATCCAAATTTTGATCACGTCAACATGGGGATGCCGCAAAGGTCACAAAGGGTGAAAATCAGTCGTAAGTCCCTTTTTCCAGCACTGTTGTAACTTTGGATGGTCACTAAACAAATGGTTGTAAGTCAAGGAGTATCTGTAAGGCTGTCAGTGTATCCCCATGGTTACGTGATCAAAATTTGGGCACTTGGCAACTGGCATGTGTTTACAACTATTGCAGTTATTCCGAGGTCACGTGATCCCCTTCTGCAACCTTTGCAGGTGGCTTCCAAAGAAGCAAAGTCAATGGGGGAGCTGGATTCATTTAACGACCGTGTAGTTCACTTAAGAACCACCTTCCTTAGGAATGGAAATTCTGGCTCCATTTGGGTTCACAAGGACAAATACGTTGCTCAATTTAAGTTGACTTGTCATTCATGGATAGGGTTTCTATCGAATGTTCTATCCTCACCTCATCGTTTTAATAGTTCCGAAATTTACATTAATTGGAATCTTTACTGTATTGTTTGTAACACAACATAGCCTCTTGTAAGTAATGTTAGCTTTCAGGCATTCTTCATAGTTTACATTTTATTGACGTGACCCTTCCTGTTGGAACGACGGTTAATACTTTAATGCTTTTTATATTGCCTTATCCAATTCAAAATATGATTTGAATTTGAATTTGGGGGGGAGAGGGGAGAAGGAGAGCCAGAATCTCAAGAAGAAATTTCTAGCAATTTAAAAATAGCCAGGATGCTTCAGGAGAAAGGAGAAAAGAATATGTAGGGAGGCATAAAATCAATGTTAGTGACTATCCTCTTTTATCAGATCGATATTGTACTGTACAGATATATTCTGTTTAAAATGCTTTGCGCTTCTAAGTTTCTCTCAAAGAATTCTCAGAGCTGTAGTTTGCAAAATGTCAGAAAATCTCCTCTAAAATTTTTCCCCAGTGTGACACACGCAGAAATATAATGCCAGGTTTCTTCAAACCGGCAATACTCAACCTAATAAATCATCGTGTGTTCGGAGGCCCTTCAGCAAATGTTAGTGCATGGACCTAGTCACCGTGGATTACAAGTCATGGTTTATATCTTAGTGCACTGTATGTATTCAAGCTTGATTTATTCCAGGGGGGACTCCAAACTTGACAACTTTTAAGGCTTGTGGACTTCAACTCCCAGAATTCCCCAGGTAGCCAGGCTGGCTAAGGAATTCTGGGAATTGAAGTCCACAAGTCTTAAAAGTTACCAAATTGGAAGAACCCTGGTTTTTTTATCCAACAAACCACAATTGAGGATAAACTATAGTTCAGTGTGTAGCGTGAACCCAGCCCTGTGCCTGTGATGCAGATAAGAAAGCGTCGCTCACGAATTTGCGGCCTTGTAAAGCCATTGTTTTGTTCTTCATCTTAAAAATGGGAAGCTGCAGCTGAAGCAGATTGTCAGATAATGGGTGCAGGGGGAGGGGGAAACTCACATTTGCACTGCCGATCTTGGGGGTCGTTGTAAAAGCCACGCCCACAGTCAGGGACACAAAGGCCCTTCTGAAGAAACGTACTGGAATTACAAACTCGGCAGCTGGTGGAACCGTCACACTCCAAGCATCCCTGGGGGCAAGCTAGCATGAAAGGAAAAGCGAGATTCTATGATGGGCATTTTTAACTGAGAAAACAAGGTCACCGTTATGTAACTGCTTTACCGATAGTCAAAGAAACTTAACTTTGAACACAGTTGCCATGAGGTTTGAAATATGGTTGAAATATGAAGGCTACTTTAAAGAGCCAGCTATTTTATCTGCAATCAACGTGAAGTCAACCAGCCTTCAATCACTCGCGCCCTGGTCATCTTGCGTCTGGACTACTGCAACGGACGCTACATGAGGCTATCTTTGAAGAATATTCAGAAGCAACGGCTGGTACAGAATGCAGCTGCTTAACAGTTCTAGGGACCCCCTGTGGTGGCCCACATAACACCCCCTTTCTCTGAGCTGTTCTGAGGGCCAGTTTGCTTGTGGACTCCATTCAACCAGAATGGAGCTGGAAGGGACCGTGGAGGTCTTCTAGTCCAACCCCCTGCTCCAGTAGGAGGTCCTATACCATTTCACACAGGCGACTGTCCAGTCTCTTCTTAAAAACCTCCAGCGATGAAGCACCCACAACTTCTGAAGGCAACGTCTGTTCCACTGGTTAATTGTCCTCACTGTTAGGAAGTTTCTCCTTAATTCCAGGTTGCTTCTCTCTCTGATCAGTATCCATCCATTGTTTCTTGTCTTATCTTCTGGTGCTTTGGAGAATAAGTTGACCCCTTGTCTTTGTGGCAGTTCCTCCAATATTGGAAGACTGCTATCATCTCTCCCCTAGCCCTTCTTTTCTCTAGACTAGCCAAACCCAAATCCTGCAACCGTTCTTCGTATGTTTTTGTCTCCAGGCCCTTAATCAACCCGGCGATTTATTTGGATTCTGGAGCTGGATGGTGACACATACATTATTAGCTAGAACTTCTGGAGGGATGGAAGTGATATACAGGTTCTGAAGTTTTGCTGGTAAAAAATACAGAAAACCAGAAGTTGCCTTCAAGCTTTACGTTTTTTATTCAGCTGAACAAAAAGACAGGCTCCTCTAAATGAGAGCAGCCCCAAAAGACAAGAAATCCTTGTATTTATTCTTTCTGGTTACATAAGCAAGCCATCCAGCAAAGCTGACACGCGTACCATAAAGATTTCACCCAGTAAGTCTGGCGTACTGTAGATAAGAGAGCAGAAGTAACAAACATGTTCCCCTTTTGGATGCTTCCCTAAAGATCTCGTATATTCTTGGGTGGGTTAGGACATTGGGTATTTTCCTTGCTGGCCTTTCATGACCCTGCATCCGGGACTTTGCAAGAGCCCAAAGACAGTAGGGCCATCTGCACATTCACAATTGATTATTTCCTATGGTAAAAGGTAAAGGTTCCCCCGCACACGCGTGCTAGTCGTTTCCGACTCTAGGGGCCGGTGCTCATCTCCGTTTCAAAGCCAAAGAGCCAGCGCTTGTCCGAGGACGTCTCCGTGGTCATGTGGCCGGCATGACTTAAAACATTAAAACATTCCTTTTCCATCAGGCTGACCTGGACTGACGATAGGGACTTTTAAAATGTTTTTAAATTTTAATTTATTAATTTTAATTATTTTATTGGGGCTGTTAGCTTAATTCTTTTTAACATTTTAACTTTTGCATTGCTGTGTTTTTATTGTTGTTAGCTGCCCTGAGTCCTTCAGGAGATAGGGCGGCATATAAGTCCCAAAAATAAATAAATAAATAAAATAAATGACTAGACGCCAAAGGCGCATGGAACGCTGTTACCTTCCCACCGTCGTGGTCCCTATTTTTCGACTTGCATTTTTACGTGCTTTCGAACTGCTAGGTTGGCAGAAGCTGGGACCAGTAACAGGCGCTCACTCTGTTACGCGGCACTCGGGATTCGACTCGCCAAACTGCTGACCTTCTGATCGACAAGCTCAGCGTCCTAACCCACTGAGCCACCGTGTCCCTTATTTCCTATCCTGTCCCCTAATTCCGGGTCAACAGAAGGATGGGGATCATCTATCTAGCCTAATCATTCTCTTTTCCAAAAGTTCCCGAAGATATCATGCACCGAATTTGCTTTAATTCTGGATTTATCATTCCAACTGAATACAAAGTACAATAAATAAGACAGGACTTTCTACTGAGGTTTTTCTATCTATAACATGTTGCACAATTCAATTTTTTTTGGGTTTGAAAAAGGTTTGGTTTTATTTAAACGAGGCATGATTGTTGGAATAATGATGGAAACCCAAGGATAGTTAAACTTTTAAGGCACTATTTCATTTACCTAGGCATATCTGCCCTCCGTGGTCTCCGTAGAACTGCTTTCCACAAGACAAGACACAATGGGATTCCAGGAGCAGGAACGGAGCTTGACAGCGCACGCATTTCCCAGGCCCATCACACTGGAGGCAGCGGTCATCATCACATCCTGAAAAGCCCCGTAAGAAATTCAGAAAGGAGTGTTTCCAAAACTACACCGGATACAGCAATTCATTTTATGCTTTTCTCACCCCCCTGAGAAACCAGGAGGTCATTAAATGTACTGTTGTAAGTCGAGGACTACCTGTAGTGCAGGGGTCCCCAACCCCTGGTCTGTGGACCAGTACTGGGCTGTGGCATCCCAGCAACCGGTCCACACAAAAAAGCAAAGCCCCATCCACGGGATGCAGGCAACACACAAACCACACACCATCCAGTCTACGGAAAAAACCTCTCTCCACGGAATCGGTCCCTGGTGCCCAAAAGGTTGGGGACCTCTGCTATAGTGGATTTCTTTAAAAAACAGCCAACTCTTTGTTGTGATTTCTGAACTATGCCCTCTCAGAGGACTGCGCGAAAATGTAACCTAAGTCCCTGTGCCAAGACCTCAAGACTTACTTTGACACGTTTCCGATTCCCTGTAAAATGCCGGCGGACAATGCTCAACGCAAGCTCCTTGCTGGAGAAAATATCCCTCCATGCACTGCAGGCAATCCGTACGGTTGGGACCGTGGCAAACGTTGCAGCTCCAGTCGCACTCTGGAATAAGACAATAAAAGAGAGAGTTCCCCGGGGTCTCCCTTTTTACCTCTCTCCAATTTCATCCATCACATCACTACCTTCTACAAACACACTGAAGGGCAAAGGAAGAACAGAGAGAACAGATGTAGGACCCGGGAAGGAACGCCAAAAGCGATGGGTCTTAAAATAACACAAATTCTTCCCTGGAGTTTCCCGTTTCCCAGTTATGTTAACGCAGGCACGGCTGCTCATTTTTTCAGCCGTCCAGATGAGGAGATGCTCCATCCATTCCTCCCTAGTGGCTAGCGTGGTGATCAGCCCACGTGGGCTGCACGGTGAAGCCATCCATCTTTTCTCTCTCACTAACTGAGACCCCGTGGGATTCCCCACAAACACGGCTAATTAGGCAGACCAGATTGACAAGGAAGATGACACTGACTTGCAGTTCATTTTCAGAAAAGGTGGTGGCTAACAAGTGGATCATCGGAAGACCACAAGGTCCTCCATCTCACCTCCTACTCCAGAAGGAAAAGCATTGGTCTGAAGAAAAGGGTAATAATAACCGTACAAGGTGAAGAAAGGAATCTAAACCGTGATTAGGCCGACTTGGCATTTATATCTCGCTAATCCAATGGACTTGGGGGGCTTGGGATCTGCGAAGACGCTGACGCTGACTGCTTATGAAGTAGAAGAGATGGGATGAGAGATAAGCAAATAGAAGTGGTGGTTAAGGGGAAAAAAAGGAATACAGATATGGTTCTATCCAAACAGAATCTACCGTATCTCCAAAGCCGTTTGTAGTCTACAACGCCATTTTCTGTAGCCTCCCGACCAGTTTTCCAACCATGACCTTTTTAAGAGGTGTGGACTTCAACTCCCAGAATTCCCCAGCCAGTATGGCTGGCTGGGGAATTCTGGGAGTTGAAGTCCACACCAGAGATTCCGCTGGTTCTTCTGAACAAAATTAACAGGACTCTTTTCCAACTCATGTGATACCCCTAAAATAAAGGTACCACTCAACTTACAACCAAAAGTGGGAGCAGAATTTACGTTGCTAAGCAAGGCGATTGTTAGGAGGGTTATGCCTGATTTTATCACCTAAAATCATGCTTGGTAAGGAAATCGCTGCAGTTAAATGAATCATGTGGTCATTAAACAAATTCTGGCTTCCCCCATGGACTTTGCTTGCCAGAAGCCAGCGGGGAAGGTCCCAAATGGCGATCATATGACTCTGGGACACTGCCAGCATTGTAAATACATGCCAGTTGCCAAGCGCCCACCTTTCGATCACGTGACCATGCATATGCTGGGATGGTTGAAACTGTGAGGACCAGTTTTAAGGCACTTCTTTCAGTGCTGTTCTAATTTTGAACGGTCACTAAACGAAGGGTTGAGGACTGCTTATACTTTAAACAGCATCCAATTTCGGAAGGAAGGAAGGAAGGAAGGAAGGAAGGAAGGAAGGAAGGAAGGAAGGAAGGGAAGGAAGGAAGGTGGGTGCATGAATGGGAGGGAGAGAGGGAGGGAGGGAAGAAGAAGGAAGGAAGGAAAGAAGGAAGGAAGGAAGGAAGGAAAGAAGGAAGGAAGGAAGGAAGGAAGGTGCATGGATGGGAGGGAGAGAGGGAGGGAGGGAAGAAGAAGGAAGGAAGGAAGGAAGGAAGGAAGGAAGGAAAGAAGGAAGGAAGGAAGGAAGGAAGGAAGGAAGGAAGGAAGGAAGGAAGAAGGAAGGAAGGAAGGAAGGAAGGAAGGAAGGAAGGAAGGAAGGAAGAAGGAAGGAAGGGAAGGGGAAAGGAAAGGAAAGGAAAGGAAAGGAAAGGAAAGGAAAGGAAAGGAAAGGAAAGGAAAGGAAAGGAAAGGAAAGGAAAGGAAGAACAAAAATTCCACCCCTTGTCCACTCCACACCTTCCTAGTTTGTCTTGTTCCCTGCAACTCTTGGAAGCAGAAAATTCATATATATATATATATATATATATCAAGAAACGGAGAAAATAAAAACGAGTTCCTATCACAAAAGAAGATGCCTACAGAAAATGCTCTTCTTGGTCAAGAGAAAATGGGGGAGAAGATATGAATGGGGGGGAGGAGGAGGAGGAGGAGGAGGAAGAGGAAGTGCTGGTGATGGTCTCTAGAGAGCTAATCTCCTGCTCTGCTTTTTGGAAGACAGGGGTAAAGATTATCTCTCTTGATAAGGAGCCGTGATAAGCAGAAGTGCAGAGAAGTTATTTGGATCCCTCTGCCAAATCCTCAGCCTTTCACCTAGGATAGCTTATCTCAGCCCCTGCGATAACCACATGGAATGTCAATTCAACGCTATTATTTTAACATCTGGTTGAGTAAATATTACCACAGCGCACCAGGATGGAAACCATCCAATGCACTTTTTCTAGCTGAAAAGCATGAGGGTTTATTTGACATTAAGGTGGAAGATGGTTGTCTATGTGGATTTTCGCAATCCTCCAGGTCATGGTGGTGCCAAAGGAGCTTTTCAAAAGGCAAGTGGACTTCCTTGGGTGTTTTTCCCTTGAAAACATTTCGCTTCTCATCCAAGAAGCTTCTTCAGTTCTGGAGAAGGAGGCGGTTGGATGGTGAATTTCGATGAAAGCAAAATTAAGGGGTTCCTGGGATTTGTGCCTAGATCAATTTTCGATCCCTTGGTTCCCGTTTTCCATCTTCCGACCGTCTACAACAGGCATGTCACACTGCTGGCCCACGGGCCAGATGCATCATGACGAAACCGTGCCCTCCCCATTGCCGGCAATGGGGGAAAAGTTGCGATACGCTGTGCGACGTCACGTGACGTCGCGAGTTTGACATGCCTGGTCTACAATGAATTCTAGATTCTGTTTTGTTCCACCGTCTTCGTTTCCTGAGCTAGCAAATTCATGAATAAAGGAGCCCTTAGTAATCAAGAGGTTTTGCTGCTTATTTTCATCATGTTGAAATCTTGACCTTGATTGTTAAAAAATAGAATAAGATCAGTCATCTCAGGGGAGCTAATTATGAGATAAGTCACTAAGGAAGATGGAAAGAATTTCCCTTGGATAATATATTTATAATGCAATTTTGTTCAGGTCAGAAAAGGGCAAGACCCCAATCTTCTTCTGATAGTGTTTTTTTTCTTCTTCTTCTTGGAACAGGACACCAGGACTTGGCTGGGTCTCTTGGTAGGTCTTCAAAGACCTCTACTGAAGGACAATTGCAACATTTCCAACCAATATATGAAACCACATGAGTTTTAATCTATAAAACCGGTTAACCCAGTTTGGTGCAGTGGTTAAGGTGCTGCCCTAGAGACCAGGAGACTGTGAGTTCCAGTTCTGCCTTAGGCATGAAATCCGGTTGGGTGACTTTGAGTCAATCACCAGGAGACAGTGAGTTCTAGTCCTGTCTTAGGCATGAAAGCTGGCTGGGTACGTTTGGGCCAATGACTAGGAGACAATGAGTTCTAGTCCTGTCTTAGGCATGAAAGCTGGGTGGGTAGGTTTGGGCCAATGACTAGGAGACAATGAGTTCTAGTCCTGCCTTAGGCATGAAAGCTGGCTGGGTAGGTTTGGGCCAATGACTAGGAGACAATGAGTTCTAGTCCTGTCTTAGGCATGAAAGCTGGCTGGGTAGGTTTGGGCCAATGACTAGGAGACAATGAGTTCTATTTTATTTATTTATTTTATTTTTATTTTATTAGATTTATATACCGCCCTTTCCCGAAGGACTCAGGGCGGTTTACAGGGTATTTAAAACAACCAGTAGAAAAGTTAAAAACAAATTAAAAAAGATTAAATTATCCCTAAAATTAAAAAAACCCAGTTAAAAATTCTCAGCCTGGGCCAGAGAGCTCGAAGAGCCAAGTCTTCAGGTCCTGGCGAAATGTGCGAAGGTTGGGGGCAGTCCTAAGCTCCACGGGCAGCTGGTTCCAGAGGGCAGGCGCACCCACAGAGAAGGCCCTTCCCCTGGGTGTTATCCGCCGGCAGTCTTTTATCGGCGGCACCCTGAGAAGACCCTCCCTGTGGGAGCGCACTGAACGAAGGGAACTTGATGCTGGCAGCAGGTGTTCCCTCAGATATCCCGGACCCAAGCCATTCAGGGTTTTATAGGTCATCACCAGTTCTTGGCTGGGTACGTTTGGGCCAATGACTAGGAGACAATGAGTTCTAGTCCTGCCTTAGGCATGAAAGCCAACTGGTTGATTCTGGGTCAATCAGCAAAGGACTAGGAATTCTGCCAATCACACACTCTCAACCCAACTCACTTCACAGGGTTGTTGTTAGGGGGAAAAAGAGGAGGAGGAAGGAGTACAGTGTATGTTGAGTTATTTATAAAAGTAATAAAAATGGCACAAAAATCTAATAAATAAATGAACCAATGTTAAGGAGAGAAGGTAAGTGAAGGATTAACCAAGTTAAACTCATTCATTGTTTAACTAACGACTGAACAGACTGAACAACAGCAAATCCTTGGCCAGAATTTACCCATGGCAGCAAACGTGTGTGTGTGTGTGTGTGTGTGTGTGTGTGTGTGTGTGTGATGTACACCTAGTCCTTGATGTACAAAAACAATGGAGCCCAAAATTACTGTGGCCAAGCTAAATCAGTTTTGCCCCTTTTTACAACCTCTCTTGCCACAGCTGTTAAGTCAATCGCTGTAGGTGTTGAGTTAGTAACACAGTTGTGAAGTAAATCTGGCTTCCCCCATTGATTTTGTTTGTCAGAAGGTCACAAAATGTGATCACACGACCCCAAGACATCGCAACTGTCATAAGAAAGTTGCCAAAGTGATTAAATTTGGGGGATGGCGCAATGGTTGTAAGTGTGGAAAACGATCACGAATCACGTTTTTTTTCAGTGCTGCTGTAACTTCGAACAGTCACTAAATGAACCGTTGTAAGTCGAGGACTATCTGTACGTGGGTGCGCACGGGTGTCTGCTGAGTGAGACAGAACTGAAAAGAAAAGGCTTCAATATAGCAGGAGAGAGACACCCAAGGGTGGGTTCCATGCAGACCATGAAAACTTGGCTGATCATGGTTATTAAGACTCAACATGAACATTTTTTGAGACTCCCTTCACCTCTGCACATCCTGGTAGACAAATCGAGGAAATGTTGCGATGGACATTTATCATATTGGCACTCTCCAAACAGTAAGACTTTAGATGGGTCTTTGCAAGAAGTACAGTGGGATCTTGAATCACAGCTCAGACACGGGTCACTGCAAGCTGGAGAGAAAGATAAAACATCAAGACTGATCAGATTTCACATTAAGAACTGAAGCTATAGGGCAGGGGTCTTCAAACTCGGCCCTTTTATGACTCATGGACTTCAACTCCCAGAATTCCTCAGCTAGCATGTCTGGCTGAGGAATTCTGGGAGTTGAAGTCCATGAGTCATAAAAGGGCCGAGTTTGAAGACCGCTGCTATAGGGGGTTAAAGCAAATTTCAAACAGCACTTCAGACTTCTTTCTATGGGGACAAGTTGCAATACAGAAATGATAAAAAAAAGAAAAAAACAAATTATTGAGCTACACCGTACATAAAATACTTGGGATATGTCAAAGAATTATGAAAAGTAGAAATAAGTCCAAGTTCTTCCTTTTTATCATTGACCAACATAGCAAAGTCATAGCACAGCGGAAAATCCGGAGCCAAAAATTAAGCTTGATTTTCATTTCTTTCCTTAAACCATCAATCTGATTTTCTCCCTATGTAATAATACATTTCTTCTTTGGGTACATTCAAAATTAAAAGCTGGCAACTTTAAAACGGGTGGACTTCAAATCCCAGAATTCCCCAGCCAGCAGGGTTGGTTGAGGAATTCTAGGAGTTGGAAGTCTACACCTCTGAAAGTTGCCAAGGTTGAGAAACTTTGGTGTAACCCAACCTCTTTAGGAGACATCGTAATAAGGGAAGGCATCCATACTTATGATAACAAACTCAACAAAATAACCTAATCCAACAGTTGTACATAAATGTTACAATAGAAAGAGGGAAATCATCAAACTCTCAGGCACTACACACGTGAGGGATCGTAGGCGTGATGTCAATGCTGCAAACATTGACATGTTTTTGCACTGACAATGTAAGAGACAGCCTTCTGTTTAAACTGCTTCACTTTGAATCTTGTAGAGAGGGAATTTTCTAACAACTACTTTGAGAAGATAAGAAGCTTGCATACAGAATGGGAGGAGAGACTTCATGTGTGAACCTAACTGGATAATGTGATTTATGATGTGTAGATAAGGGCGGGGATGGTGTGTGTGTTACGATGGGTTTGGGGGGAGGAGATTTCAGATTCTGGCACCCCTCTATGAGTGCCGATGTTTCGTTTCATTACTAAGACTTTTAGATAAATAATATGCCTGCATTTTGTTTGATTTGTCTTATTCATCGGCGCGATTTCTCCCCTCCCGCTCAATACAGACTACTGAGAAAGGAGGTGAACCACTGCTTCAGAGTTTTTCCTGACATGCTAGATTTGCATCTACGAGGGAAGGTTGACAGAGGGTCATGTTTAAACATAAAAACATAAAGAGTTCATTTGAAAGCGAGCAAGATCTGAGTGTAGGAGATAACCAGGCTGAGCCGGAGGGAGGGGTCAAACACGTCATCAGTCTTGAGTCCCTTCGGGCTCACAAGAGATCGAAGTCCAGCCCACCTTGAGTTCTGTTGACTCTTATCTACCGCCAGTTCACTTTGGCCTTTAGCAATTCAGATTCTGTAGAGAGCTTTAAGCTTGCAATAAATCTTTATACCCATTTGAACTGCCTGGATCTTCTGATTTCCCTG